>NC_139900.1:4242500-4522500 GCF_905171665.1 Trachurus trachurus
AAAAGCTGTTTTATTTCTCGCTCTAGCGCTGTAATTACATAACTTTATTAAGTTTTAATATTTTTTCATGTGAGAAAGTAACTGTTAAGACTCCAAATATACGGCCAGTTTATCAAAATGATGGCTGTTTAAAAGTTTGCTCCAATGTTTTTCGGAGAAGTGAAGCTCCGCAGCGACCGCGACATCACAGAGGCAGCAGCCGGTCTGGAGAGCTGATCACCCGGCCAACCTCCGTCGTCATCCCGGGGGAGAAAACGATCGCTAATTAACTTACCTGCAGGTTTTTAGAGGTTTACCACCGGCTGGTTAAATTATTTTTAGGAGATAAATGTTGGTCTCATTGATGAAATCTAACACCTGTATCAGTAGCATTAGTTTGTTTGAATGAAAAGTGAAGCTTTCTGTGTGTATTGGACAGAAGAGCAGCGCTGCCTCGGGGCTCTGGAGCCTAACGTTACGTACAGAAATCACCACATTTACAAAAAATAAATAAATATTTTACAATGAACCGATCAGTCTGCATTAAGTTTTATTTTATTAAACTATAGTTACAGTACACGGCTACACTACCGTTTTTGGTTACGGTTAGACGTCAGGGGCGCATTGCATTGTGGGATACAGTACGTGATGTAGTCTGGTCAGATGCATACTGGAAATATTTTCCGAATCAGTACGACATCCGGGAACTTTTCGCATACTGCAGATTTTGCTTTTGTTCGCATACTACATACTACATACTACATTTTGGCCAAATCAGTACGTACTAGCAGTATAGTATGCGGTTTCGAATACAGCCAAACTCTGCCTCCTCACCGGTGACCGCCAGCTCCTCCTGCTGCAATGCATCATGGGTAATTATTACCTCCTCCTCCCTGCCTCCCACAGAGTGCAGCCGCTCCTTCACCGTGTACGGCAGCGACGGCCGAGCCAGGCGGGAGGCGCCGGCGCTGGGCGAGATGCTGCACTGCCTGACGGGCCGATGTCCGCACGAGTACGAGATGTACGGCTGCTACTGTGGACAGGAGGGGGGAGGACGACCGCTGGACCAGCTGGACCGGTGAGGGACGGCGAGAGGAGGAAGGAAGAGTGGAGAAGGTTATGGACAGAGTAGATAGCTGTGTTTCCATTATGGGTTTTCACAAAATAAAAGGGACATTTCTGAAATTTCGAAACAGTACAATGTAAAGCACTTTGTGATTTTATCTATGAAAAGTGCTATATAAATTAAAATTACTTACTTACTTAATTACTTAATTACTTACAATCGCTATTTGCAGATGTTTCCATTGAAAGGTGTGATGTTGTCTAACCAAAATATGTGTTTCCATCACACTTTTGCGATACACTTTTCTATCGATACGTACCACCTCACGAGAGAGTAAAACAGTTTTAGTGATATTTGAGACGTTTTTTGGAATGCAGCCGTTTCCATTACCAGTTTTTTATTGCGATATTTAGGTTTTGCGCATTTCTAGGGGTTAATGGAAACACACCTACTCATTCACTTGGTGATAGAAGCATAAAATTTGGCACAAATACTAGGGGTGGGAGAAAAAATCGATTCACGTTAATATCGCGATATCTTTTTTTTACGATTTTTAAATCAAATTTTTTTTTTGCATTTTTTTTGTTTTTTTTTTTTGCATTTTTTTTAAATATTGTGCAATGTGCATTTGTTAGCCTTTTTTTTTTTTACATCCAGAGAGTGCAGGTTTTGAAAAGGGTTTAAGTTCACTTTATAATGGAGTATGTTAATTTATAGGCTCCTAAAGTATTTGTGTGCAGATAAATGTTAAAAATGCTAAAGACTAAAAATCGAGAGAATCGGCAATATCGTAGAATCGCAATTTAAATCGAATCACCATCCAAAAAATTGTACAAGAATCGAATCGGGAGAAAAGCATATCGTCCCAGCCCTAGTTTCCATTATGGGTTTTCACAAAATAAAAGCAATATTTCTGACAGTACAGTCGCTATTTGCAGGTGTTTCCATTGAAAGGTGTTTTTTTTATATATCATCGGCCACGAAACAGGGATTTCTGGGAGAGGAATGTGAACGAGGATTTCACAGACAACATTTCAGGTTGACCCGGGATACGTTCAGTCAGCTGTGTGATGTTCTGAGGAACTGAAATAAGTGTTTCCATAACACTTTTGCAATACACTTTTCTATCGATTCGTCTGAAAAACCACCTCATGAAATGTTTTTGTGATATTTGAGACGTTTTTTGGAATGTAGGCGTTTCCATTGCGAATTTTTTATTGCGATATTTAGGTTTTACGCATTTCTAGGGGTTAATGGAAACACACCTACTCATTATAGATAATAGCAAAAATTTGGCACAAATTGCCGCTTTTCCTTAAAAAAATCCTAGCGGAAACACTGAGACCTATTAGTTTTCTTGAATGAACCCAATATACATGTGGGGCAACTCAATGTGCTTTACATAACGACAAAACATTTAACAGTAAAAACTGGAAATGGGAAAAAAACTGCATGAAAACATTAAATAAATATTAAATAAATAAATTAAATAATATATATAAAACTAGACTAAAATGGAGCATAAACTATGAGTTTTCTGCATGAAATATTAATTTGTAATGAAACAATTAAGATGATTTACAGTGCAAATCCAAGATTATGATGAAACAACCTTTATAATAATGAAATGTGAGACCCATAAAATACTTTAGACCAAAATGAACTGACTTTGATAATTACATACTGATGTCAGACATATTGGTACAATACCTGGAAGCCATCTTGAAAAATGGCTGCCATATGGAGTGACCCTTAGAGAGTATTTGTACCAAATTTCATGCTTATGTCAATTTCAAATTCACTAGACACTAGAAGAAAAAGAAGAAACGTGAAGGTCAAAACTATCTGACGCTCCACCAATAGGTTTATCTCAGAGCTCACAGAGAAAACAAACACTCAGGACGACGGGAAAGATTCATCTACTTCCCGTCTCATAAAACCTTTGACTGATGTCTCACTACAAACTCTGAAACCTGAACTCTTCCTCTGTCCAGGTGTTGCTTCTTCCACCGCTGCTGCCTGAAGCAGATCGGCTCCATGGGCTGCAGCTCAGAGAGGAAACTCAACGCCCACGTGTCCTGTGAGGGCGGGAAACCTCGATGTGAGTAGCAGCAGGTGGAGTTATTCATGTTTACATAGGGAACAGGTGATTCTACAGGAGCCCAGAGTGGACAAACCAAAACTAAAGCAACAGCGTATGGTATAAAGGTAGATGTTTGTGTTAAAGCTCCATACAGTATAAAGGTAGATGTTTGTATTAAAGCTCCTTCAAAATAAAGGTAGATGTTTGTGTTAAAGCTCCTTCAGAATAAAGGTAGATGTTTGTGTTAAAGCTCCATACAGTATAAAGGTAGATGTTTGTGTTAAAGCTCCATACAGTATAAAGGTAGATGTTTGTGTTAAAGCTCCATACAGTATAAAGGTAGATGTTTGTGTTAAAGCTCCATACAGTATAAAGGTAGATGTTTGTGTTAAAGCTCCATACAGTATAAAGGTAGATGTCCATGTGTAGTGTGATTATAAAGCAGCTCTAGGTTCTATATTAATACTGTATGTAAGTGTCAAAGCCTCAGTCCACAGAGAAATGCACACAGCCTGTATTCAGAAACTGAGCCTTAAAACCAGCCGTCAGGACTTCCTGTCACTTTGTGATGTCACAACTAAGTCCCGCCCCCTCACCACCTGGACCCACCATCCATCCAACAACTTTGCAGGATTTGGTTTCTCTGAGTGTTTTATTCTGAAATCTGCTCTGTTATATTATTTATTGTAACACTTTAGAAAACATTCAGCCTCTCCTCTGATTGGCTGACACCGACCTAAAGCTTGTCTGTGATTGGTTCCTTCAGGTCAGGGCGTCACTGTGTGTGACAAGCTACAGTGCGTCTGTGATAAAACCACGGCTGAGTGCATGGCGGCCGCTCACTTCAACCACAGTCTGCCGTCACAGCGGTGTCACGGTCCGCCGCCGGCCTGCCGCCGCGCCAGCCGGCCGCCCAAACCGCGCGTGACGCCTCAGTCCCAGGCTCAGTCCAGCGAGGAGAGCGACGAGGGAGGAAACTCTGAAGACCAGAGGCCCGGAGGAGACGTGAACACAACACCTCCACAAGTCCAGAGCAGGTGAGACTGGAGGAGAACAGGACCAGAACCAGGACCAGGACCAGGACCTAGACCTGGTTTATTTATTTCATTCATTTATTTCGGACATGTTAATTGAATCCGACTTCATCACACAATTTCAGTTACACAATACAAGCAACATGACCGAAAGGGAAAACGGGAGAAGCATAAAGCTTATCAGGTCCCGGCCCGATTACCATTCAAAATACATTAATTTCTAGGGGTGGGAGAAAAAAATCAATGAACATAAATATCGCAATATCTTTTTTGACGATTTTTAAAATCGATTTTCTTTTCAAAAATCAATTTTTTTATATTGTGCAATGTGCATTTGTTCGCCTTTTTTACATACAGAGAGTCCAGGTTTTGAAAAGGGTTTAAGTTCACTTTATAATGGAGTATGTTAATTTATAGGCTCCTACAGTATCAGTGTGCAGATAAATGTTAAATGCTAAAGACTAAAAATCGAGAGAATCGGCAATATCGTAGAATCGCAATTTCAATCGAATCGCCATCCAAAAAATCGTAGAAGAATCGAATCGGGAGAAAGCATATCATCCCAGCCCTATTAATTTCATCACAATTTTTCTTTCTTAGCATACGTGATACAACAGCAGAGCTGCGGTCTGAACTCCAGCCAGTCCAGAATAACGTTAATAAACCTCTTTTCTCTGGGTTTAAATCAATTTATAATTGTCTAGAATAGAGTTTCGTATTTCTTTTTTAAAAGCCAGCCCACAAGTTTCTTGATTTTTTTACCTCATCCTCTAGTTTGTTCCACTGTTTGACACCAGTGACTGAGATAGAAAAGGATTTTAGCGTAGTTCTCACTCTCCTCTGCCTAAATAACATGTTTCCTCTCAGATTGTGTCACTTCTCCGTCTATGAAAAAACCTTGTAAGTTATGAGGAACTGATCCATGTGTTCACTCTGTCTGCAGCGATGAAAGCTCCGACCTGAAGGATGAAGAGAAGTCGACGACGACGACGACGACTCCTCTTCTTCCTCCTCCTGCCTCCAGTGAGGAGAGCACAGAGCTGCCGACTCTCAGTGGGATTCAAACCCACGATCACCGACCGACAGGACGACCAGAGAGAGAGCAGGTGAAACAAGTAGAGGAGGAAGGAGCAAAGGAAGAAGAAGAGGAAGAGGAGGAAGAAGAGGAAGAGGAGGGGATCTAAGTGAATGTATCGTACGTGTTTTTCAGAGGCAGCTTTGAGATGTGACGTTTACTGTCCGCTGTAATTTATAGGAACATCGAAAATCAAACGTCGACTTTCTGTGAACTTGAACTGATCTTTAAAATGAAAATAAAACGATTGAAGGAAAAAAAACAAAACAAACAGAAACAAAGACGAGCAGCTTTGATAGAAACACTTTATTTATTTATTTAAGTCTCTTGAACATGAATCTCAAAGCACAGTTTCACTATTAAACAGAGGCTTCGTGGTGAGTCGAGGCTCCGCCGCTGCTGCAGGAAACAACAACACTGAGCTCAAATGATCTGAAGATGATGATCAATTACTGAACGAGCAGGAAGTTGTTCTTTAAATGTGACAATTAAAAGTTCACCGTTCAAACTTTTTTTTCTCCCAAACAGATAAAAAGCTGCAAAAAGTCACAAACTCTGAAACCACCGGTTGATTAACTCTCACTCATTCTCATTGAGCTCAGTTTCTGATTGAGTATTGGTCGTCCTGCAGCCAGAGCAGAGCCTCGGCGCCACCCAGTGGTGAAACGTCATCGGCGTGAAGTCGAACACACGACGTGTTGACTTTTTTCTCTCTAAAACTGGCACAAAAATTACAAACTGTTGCATCACCAACGTGACAAAACAAAACAAAACAAAAAGACAGAAGCTCAGTTTTTTGTTGTTCTTGTTTCTGCACAAACGTCCGTCTGGAAAAGAGTGAAGACAGAAGTTTTCCAGCGTCTTCGTCTCACTGGTCCAGAGGGACGTTGTCAGAGTTGTTCCTTGAACGCAACATTTCACAAACTGAACATTGGAAATTAAGAAAAAAAAAGAAGAAAAAAACCCGATCTGTGATCTGAGCTGATTTGTTTCTGCAGCTACACGATGATCAAAGTGCAAACACGACGTCATATTTGATCCCGACAGATATGAACTCTTTATTATTATTATTTTTTATTATTATTAATACACAGGTCTGCTGCTACGCTTCAAATGAGCGGTCGCGCTAAATCTGATTAATCTAATATTCACTTTTCAAAAAGTTTCAGACTCGTTGAGGTGGAGAAGTTGCAGCTCGGGACAGAAACTGTTCACACTGAGTCATCATTTATAAAGTTGTTTAAAGGTTGAAAAACTAAACGTTTCACTGTCCTGCAGTTTAGTAAAGGAACTGATGTTGTTCGACCGTCGCTTCTTAGGGTTTAATCATTTAATCATCAATCGATCGGGCGCTGATCAGCACTTTGGCAAACAAAAAAACAAAAAAAACTTGGCACCATTAAAAAAAAAAGAAAAAGAAAAAGCCAAATGAACTGATCAGCGCCTTCCTGTGTCCGATCAATAGATCAAAAGATCAGCAGATACGCCGACGACTCGCTGGTTTAACTTTGTGTTGAAAACCAGGACGTTGCTCAAGTTCTCACAGGTGATCCGATGGTTACAGGAGTTTTAACGCTGGTGCTGCTGAGTCCAGATTCAAGATGGAGGCAGTTTTCTCTGTGATGCTGGTGACGTGACCGATTGTGCCGAGTTCGTTTCTCATTTAATCTCTAAAAAATAAACTTCTGAGTCTGAACCGAAGCTGCAACTTCCTCCAAAATTTTTTTAAATATACAAATCTGGATAGTTCCTCACTCACATGAGCAGATTGCACTGATTTTAACTCTGTATCATGTAAAAATAACTGACTCTAGATATAATGTTCTTTACTTTTCATCATATTTAATTAAGTGATATAATCCATACAAAAAAATAACTCAAGTAATATTCTGATGAATGAGATTTCTCCCACTGCACCATCCCATTGAAACCCTGAACCGTCGTCGTCTTTATGGTCAACAACAAAAAACTGAATGATTGATTAAAGGAACCAGCATTTGATAAAACAAGAAGAAAATTTCCCCGTGTCTAAATCTCTACCAGGCAACGATCAAACGATCAATCGATTGAACAAACAAAGACAAATTAACAAGATGCAGAAAATGTACAAAAATATCTCTGATACGCTGCAGCGATGACTCACTCTTCCACACACAGCGAAAACCCGTCGGACTTTAGGACCCAGTCCATGAGACGACTTTGTTTAGATGGATTTAAAACAAAAAAAGAAAATAATAATAATATAGATAAACTCCCATCCACCCCCTCCTCGTCCTCCTTCTCCTTCGGGGGTGGGACCTCGTTGGTATTAAGATATCATGCAGTTACAGTGCAGCTATGATGATAAATCATAAGAGTTTTAAAGCTAAGATGTGACGCAGCGCAGAGTTTCTACATCTTCTACTTCTTCGTCTTTCCCCCGTCTCTGTAGCCGACGCTCTGATTGGCCAATTCACTCCAGGAACAACAACACAAACCTTGCCAACGTCAAAGAGTGGGCGTTTCTTTTCAGCCAATCACTTCCTGTGTGATAAACGAGATCGCGATGACGTGACCACAAAAGCGCCACCCGCTAGGCTAACGCTACTTATCTATCTAGCTAACCAGTTGTTGTTAGCATTGATGCTAATGCTAAAGCCCCTCCCCCAGAGGCTCACGTTTGTGATTTTACAAAGTTCAACTTCAATCGACTTTCAAAACATACGAAACCATCGGGAAAACACACAACCTACGTAGAAACAATCGTAACTCTTCCTCTACTCTTTCTTTCTTTCACTCTTTCACTTCTCCTTCTCATTCATTCTCTTCAGGCCTTGAACGAACGAACATAACGGTCACGCACATGAATCTAAAGTGCTGAGATGTCGGGACAAAGTCGTAAATGACCGTAACAATGTGCACAAAGGCAAGCTTTTCTCCTAAAGTTTTGTTCTAAAGGCGAAAACAGCAGCGAGACCGACTCACTTCCTGTTTCCTGTTTCCTGTTTGCTGATTGGAGGAAGACTTTCTGACGTTTGTTCGACTGCGGCTAGCTTCAAACGTTTCCTGTTCCTGTCATTCGTGGAGAAGAACTCAAGACGAGAGCGTTTGTTCGATCACCAATCGCGAAGCCGGTTCTGATTCTTCACCTTTAAACAGCAAAGATAGAGAAAAGGGAGGGGGCGTGGCTAAACTAGAGGGGGCGTGGCCTAACTAAAGGGGGCGGGGCAGCCATGCAGCACTGAGCCTAAAGCTAATGAGCCTTCTGACTGACGGCTCCTCAGTTTTTTTTTTTTTTTTTTTACAGCTGACGGTTAATAAGTCGTTGGTCTCTACGGTCACCATGACAACAGACAGTCGTTAGGAGGCAGAAGCTTCACATTTACAGCCTGGAACCGGTTTCAGCCGGTTCTTACAGCAGGTGACCGACCGCCCGACTGAGGAGCGACGGGTCGTATGTACAGGGAGAGGAGCGTCGGCAACTGACGGCATCGGAAATCATTATTATTATTATTATCATTATTATTATCACTATTATTAATGTTTGTTGTGGTTGTTGTACTTTTGTAAATAAAGTTGTGTTAAGTTTGAGGGACGTGAGTCAGGAAATAAAGTTCTTGTGGTTCAGTTTGAAAGATCAAAGGTTTGTGCTGCAGAACCTGGACTACAGGTCCAGACCCTGTTTGTTCTTGAAACAGCAATTTGCATTTTGTGCAGGTATATATGTATATGTGTGTGTGTGCAGGTGCATGTGTGTGTGTATTGTGTGTGTGTGTGTGTGTAATGTTTATGTTCAGTAGACACACAAGTCCGGGAACTTCATCTCGTAGACCGGAACCGACTGGTGCTGAGTGTGTCCTGCCGAGATGGAAACCACTCCAGATGGACTGGGGGGAGGTCTGAGGGGTGAGAGAGAGGAGGGGGGGTGGGGGGTTGTTAATGGTTAATTAATTGGCAAAACTAATCATGTTATTAGATTAATAAAGCTCTATATTCTAGATGTTTTCTATCTATACTATTGATTGTGTGTCGATCGATGAATAAAACTCACCGAATTGTAAGTTCAAAGATTTGTGCCAGTCGGTCGTGCAGCATGTTGGCCTGAGGAACAGATCACAGGTTTCACTCTCCACAGTCAGACCAATAATATTTAATATCATCATCATCATCATCATCATCATCATCATCATCATCATCATCATCATCATCGTCATCGTCATCATCGTCGTTTGTTTTTGTACCTTGGACTCGCAGTGAGCAGCGATCTCCTCAAACGGAGCTTTCTGGAACTTCTCCATCACCTGACGCCTCTTCTCCCGCTCCTGCTCCTCCAGGCCGGTGGTGTCTGAAAACAAGGAGCAGGTCAGAGGTCAAAGGTCAGAGGTCAGGTGGTCAGTAGCTGGTCAGACACACAGAGAGAGTTTCTTTGAACTCACCAATGGCCTTCTTCAGGGTCTCAAAGGTGATCTCCTCGGCCAGCTGAGACTGGAGATACAAACAGAATCAATCGGTCATCCATCCATCCATCCATCCATCCATCCATCCATCCATCCATCCATCAATCAATCCATCCATTCATCCATAAATCAATCCCTTAATCCACCCATCCACCATCCATCAATCAATCAATCCATCAATCCATTAATCCATCCACCCAACCATCAACCAATCCATCCCTCCATTAATCAATCAATCCATCCATCCATCAATCTATCAATCCATCCATCCATCAATCCATTATTCCATCCATCCATCAATCCATCCATTCATCCATCCATCCATCCATCATCGATCCATTGATCCATCCATCAGTCAATCCATCCATCTATCATCCATCCATTAATCCATCCATCCATCCATCCATCCATCCATCCATCCATCCATCCATCCATCCATCCATCCATCATCGATCCATCCATCAGTCAATCCATCCATCTATCATCCATCCATTAATCCATCCATCCATCCATCCATCCATCCATCCATCCATCAATTAATCCATTATTCCATCCATCCATCAATCAATCAATCCATTAATCCCTCCATCCATTCATCCATCCATCAATCCATTCATCCATCCATCCATCCATCCATCAATTAATCCATCCATCCATCCATCCATCCATCCATCCATCCATCCATCCATCCATCCACCCATCAGTATTATAATATATTTGTATATGTTTGTTTTATATCGTCTTATATTTCTATATTTGCAGTGTGGGATCATTAAACAGTCTTATATCTTATCCATCCATCCATCCATCCATCCATCCATCCATCCATCCATCCATCCATCCATCCATCCATCCATCATCCATCCATCCATCCATCCATCCATCCATCCATCCATCCATCCATCCATCCATCCATCCATCCATCCATCCATCCATCCATCCATCCATCCATCCATCCATCCATCATCCATCCATCCATCCATCCATCCATCCATCAATCAATGTAAAACACTCAGACTCACCTTGTCTGGGAGACTGTTGGACATGATGTCCACCTGCAGGGAGATGGTGTCCACGAAGCTCTTCCTCCTGGTCAGACGGTCTTCATCTGCAGGACGACAGGCCAATCACATCACAGCTGAGCCGACACACACACCTGAGCAGGCTAACTAGCTTAGCTGCTAACTAGCTTAGCTGCTAACAAGGTCTGGTTCTGTCGGACTCGGACCTCTGGAAAACCTTCAGCTCCTTCACGTCACGACTCGAGACTTGGTTCGGTACCAATAACATGACCAACAAACATAAAACCACTACAGGATGTTCAGACTACACTTCTCCTCTACTCATGTTCTCATCATGTTCTCATCATGTTCTGGTCTACTCACCGTCATTCAGTCCAAACGTGACGCAGACAGAACAGTTACAGTAATGATTAATTAAAGCAGCTGATGGAGCTCATCAAGTCAAACAGCTACAACAACAAGACAAACTGATGATCTACTACTGATCTACAGCTGCTCATCTGCTACGACTGCACAGGTTTCACATGTCACATCTAAACTACGAGGTTGTGGGTTCGATTCCCTCGGGAATATCCACCACTTTCCGGAGAATGACGCTGGGTGTCGCCATGACACTCCATTCCACCATGACACTATTGTTGATAGCATAGACTGGTTGATAGACATTGGCCGTTATGACTTTATTTATAATCATCACGTCATTTTAATGAGAACAATACGGACGAGGTTTTAGCTTTATGTCACATTTTCACGTCACTACATCACCGTTGTGACTACTCTGATGTTTATGAAGTCTATAAAACGAATTGTTGAACAAACATTTTAGATTAGCTGGGCTAACCGTTAGCTGTTAGCCGTTAGCAGTGTCAATAATAACTCAATAAACGGCCCATGTAAAAAATATTTTTCCAGTGGATATCCTAGTTACAACATGACTGAGCTAACTGGAGTAGTTTCATGTCGTGTCCCACAACGGGAGGGTTTTAACAGCTGACGTCCTGATGTTAGCTTAGCTGCTGCTGTTAGCTGTCAGCAGCAGCAAAGCTAACAACTACGACAACCATGACTAATTACAAAAACGTGCACACAAAAATAGTAATGTTTGTTCAATAATTCGTTTTATAGACTTAACAAACATCAGATTTAGTCAAAACGGTTTTGGCAGCCCGGAGCCCCCACATTTGGTACCTACACCGGTGGCTAACGCTACCAGTTAGCCGCTCGCTAGAACGCTACCAAAACCGACTTCCGTTGTGGTGTGACGCAATGGATCATGGGAAGATAAAGTGGTGGATAGAAGCAGCTTTAAGCTCTAGGACTCAGTTTGTTCTGTACAGTGAATGGAGCTGCTACAGTCCTGGTCCTGGACTCGACCTGGTCTCTTTTCACTTTCAATAAGACCTGAAGGATTTGACATCGTGTTTTCATGTCTCAGGTAAATCCAGTGATGTCATGTGACAGTTGATGGTTTTACAACCTTGAACTGACACTCTGCTCTCTCAAACATTAATGAAGGATGAATCATCAGCCCCTCATATCCCTATTATGGGATACGAGGGGCAGTCTTAGACACAAAGCTTCAAACACAGCTCACAGGTTCAACAACACGTTAACTCTACAGCAGCGGTCGACAGCTCTACTTCCTGTTACCTCTGGACGTCTGTCTGCACCTGTGGAGGATTTTTCCTACTGTGTAAAGAACTGAGAGCGTGAAGGAGAAAGAGAGGAAACAAACAGACGAGTAAGTCAACAGCTGCTCCACTCTTCTTCTTCTTCTCCCTGTTTATGGAGTTTCACTTTACTACAAAGAAAAACTGAATCTGGAGGATTCACTGACGTCGACAAAAGCTTTTGTTTCTGTTCACTGAACCTCAACCTCTAAAAACCTTGAGGAGAAACTTCCCTCAGAGTCGATGGTTTGAAACCCGGGGAAATAAAAATGTCGCCGTGTAAAGCAGAACAATAATCATCAGGTTCAAGCCTTTCATCTGAGTTTTTAAAGGGATAGTTCACCCAAAATTCAAATTGCACTCATTATCTACTCACCCTCATGTCGACTAAGAGCTGGGAGAAGTTTCAGAGTCCTCCATGCCTTCTCGGAGTTACGGGGGGGTCCGTGCAGCAGTGTTTGTCCATTTAATGGTTGTGAATGGTGCTCACTTCTCTTCGTCAAAAAAGACACACCAAAAAACATCCAAATACCTCCATACTGCTCGTCTGTAATGTCCCTCTTGTATTGAAGCCCCAACATGAGAAATTGTTCCGAAAAAAAATTAAATAAGTCTATATTTTAAGCTTGTTTGTAGCGGAAGCTCCCAGTGTCTCGGTTCACTGCTCTTCCTGTGACTGGCGGAACAACAATTTCTCATGTCGGGGCTTCAATACCAGAGGGACATTACAGACGAGCAGTATGGAGGTATTTAGATGTTATTTGGTGTGTCTTTTTGTTACGAAGACAGTTGGTATCCATTCACAACCATTATATGGACAAATACTGCTGCGTAGACCCCCCCCCCCCCCCCCCGTAACTCAGAGAAGGAACGGAGGACTCTGAAACTTCTCACAGCTCTTAGTCGACATGAGGGTGAGTAGATGATGAGTGAAATTAGAATTTTGGGTGAACTATCCCTTTAACCTCTGAACAGGTTGAACAGGTTCCTGTGAGCGGTGAGCTGGGCGTTGGGGGTTCGTACCTGTGACCTGGGGGACGTAGGGGATGGACAGTCTCTCTGCGTTGTATCCTGGTCCTGCCAGACACTCGGCCATGTCGCACGTCTGGAAGTAGAGCAGCCGGTCGTCTTTGTCCAACGACTCGGGGAGTCTGAGGGAGGAGAAGGACGAGTCAGAGTTTAGATGTGACATGAGACAATCTTGATGAATATTAAAGGGATGGTTCAACATTTTGGCAAATTGGCCCATTGCCATAATCCCTATAGTCATAGCAGTAGGTTCGTTACCTTTAATTGTCAGTTCAAGCTATTTTTAGAACGGCGGAGCAGAGCCGTGAGCTGCTCAGAGCTACGCTACGGAGGCTCATGGGATTTCTTGGTTTCCCTCATCAAACTCATCAAATACAAAACCCCAAAACTCCAAACGCTTTCGTGGACAAGTTGTGACCTGCACAATCACCACGATATGAGATAATAACACAACGTTACCAGACAGAGTTGTTGTAGTGGGAAATACAGAGACTGTTGATGAAAAACTGTCCCTGAAGGCAACGCACATCAGTGGTTTTGCATGAATTTCCCTCTAAAACAACTCTGTCTGGTAACGTTGTGTTATTATCTCATAGTGTGGTGAATGTGCAGGTCACAACTTGTCCACCAGAGTGTTGTGGAGTTGTTGGATTGTGTATTTGATGAGTTTGATGAGGGAAACCAAGAAATCCCATGAGCCTCCGTAGTGTAGCTCTGAGCAGCTCACGGCTCTGCTCCGCCGTTCTAAAAATAGCTTGCACCGACAATTAAAGGTAACAAACCTACTGCTATGACTATAGGGATTATGGCAATGGGCCAATTTGCCAAAATGTTGAACTATCCCTTTAAGGAGATTTGAAGGATCAGTAGAAGGTTTCTCTGTCTCTCCTCCGTCACCTCTGACCACCCAAACATGATCAGATCATCTCTGAGTCTTAGTGAACGTTTGGGTTGAATATGAGGACGTTCCTCTGAGATGTTGCGTTCAGGAGAATGGGACAGATGGACGACCCAACAAGCAAATATGAAACCTCCAGTTCTTGCCGTTACCAGTGCAGGGGTTTTCAAAATAAGAGTCTCAAATTGGCAACTTTCTAATGAGGATTTGTGTAATTAATAAAATCAGTGAGACAAGAACAAGAGTATGAGCAGTCAGACCTTTCTGTTCGAGACAGAGGACGTGCAGAGATCTGAAGTTTATGTTGGTTTAATAGTTTCTGAGGTGGTTGGACACTTACGGACACTTGTCTCTGAAGATGTGCTCCGGCAGCAGGTACGGAGCGTCCATGTTCCTCAGCTCGATCACCTGGAGACAGAACATGTCCTCGGTTTGAAGTTTGAAGCAGGCGAGAACAGCGGAGCATCGTCGGCGTATCGACAGACGTCGGCTTTAGGAAACGATTCTACAACAACACGACAAGGAGCCGATTGGCCGACGACTGACTGACCTTGCTGACGTGTTGACAGAACGGAGGGTTGGCGATCATCTGGCTCAGGAAGTTGAGGTACGCCGCCACCAGAGCGTTGACGCCACAGCGGATGAACATGGGCATGTTCTCCTCGTTGGCCAGAACCATGTCCTGAGTGGAGCAAAGACCCGTCACAACCATGAACTCTTATTTACACTGGTACACTGCAAAAACTCAATATCTTACCAGGAATATTTGTCTAATTTCTAGTCAAAATGTCATTTCTAGTCAAAACAAATCTCATTGTACTTAAAATAAGACTCGTAGTAGCTTGTTTTTTGACACTTTTTACTTCTTTCAAGCAGATTTTCACTTGAAATAAGTTTAAAAATCTGACAGTGGAGCAAGTTTTTCTTCCTTATTACAAACACAAAAAACCTGCTTTCACTGGCAGATTTTTCTACTTATTTCAATTGAAAATGTGTTTGAAACAAGTGAAAATTATCTAAAAACAAGTTAATTTTTAGGTGATGAGTCTTATTTTAAGTGGAAAGAGATTAGTTTTGACCAGAAATTTGACATTTTGACAAAAAAAAGGACAAATATTCTTGGAAAGATTTTGGGTTTTTGCAGTGTAATTGGTGCAGATGCATTAAAACCAAACAACAGCAGGAATTAAACTGATTTAACTCAGAAAGTTTCATTTGTTCTTGATAAAAAATATTTACAGGTGTGACCTTCCTGGCCCAATGTCAGGTGTGATACCTGACTCAACTTTGTTTTTTTCTGTAAGTCTATTTATGTAAAAGGTAAATTTACAAATATCTGGCAACCCCTTTTTTCTTTTTCTTTTTCTTTTCCTCTGCTTTTCCTCTGTTTTCTTTTATGTTTGACTGTTCCTTTACTGTGGTATGTTTTGTACAGTTTTGTAAAGTTAAAAACTGTAAATAAAGTATAAAAAAATATATATATATATTCACAGGTTTATTTTAATATGTACTGAAAAGTTATTTTCTTGTTTTTGTTGGTCAAACACGTTTCCAATTTCAAGTTTCTTTCTTTTTTTTATTTTTTTTAATACATATTTGTGTTTCTCTTCTACAAATAACATAAGAAAAAACTAAATCAAACTGGAGTCATGGAACCTTGGTTGAATAAAATCGATACGTTTCATGACAGAAAGATGACTGGAAACTCATTTGATGATTTAAGGTTTTTAAAAAAATCTCTGGAACTTCCTTTCTGCTCGTCTTTGAGGATTTTATTTTGAAATTCAGACTGAAAACAAGTCAGAGCAGAAAGTCATGATTATTATTGTTAACAGAACACACACACACACAGAAACACAACTGTCGACATGCGGCGCATCACACACAGCTGTGTCAGCCCAGGGTCGTTACTATGACAACGACCTTTTGTACCGACAGAGTGAAAACACAATTAAACAGCAGAGAGTCGACCTCCAAGGGTCCAGAGGAAATCTTCCTGCACTCTGTGTGTGTGTGTGTGTGTGTGTGTGTGTGTGTGTGTGTGTGTGTGTGTCTGTGTGTGTAAATGTTTGATCTTCTTGTTCCTATATGAACCTGTGTGAGAACACGTGTCGCTCCCTGAGCCTCAGATCTTAATCTGTGAGACTCCAGAAGGTTGAAGATGTTCCCAGTGTCGGTAAACACACACACTACAGAGAGCTGTGTGTGTGTGTGTGTGTGTGTGTGTGTGTGTGTGTGTGTGTGTGTGTGTGTTTGCCTCAACACTGTGACATTTGGATGATATGATCTCAGTGTGATACACAAACAAACAGCTGGTGTGTGTGTGTGTGTAGATCTTGTCTCTGGTTTCATGAGTTCAATAACTTTATTTATTGATCTTTGTTCATCTGTTCATCTCTGCTTCAGTTTTAGGGCAGGAAAGTCCCATAGTTCAGTTTTTTCTTCTTTTTACTTGTTGCATTTTTTGGTAACCCTTTAATTTACAGGACGTTTATTATGTGATAATATCAAGAAATAGCCAAGAAATAACGATTGATTGCATAGAAATAGGCCAAAAACGGTCAATTACAAGGACTTGGTGCACAGATGCAAATTAGCTTAAAGCTATAATCTGGTACAGTGCATCAAATGTCTTGTTGGCCATGCCATGCTTGTAAAAGAGATTTTTTTTTTTATCTCAAGCAATTTGCCTGGTAAAATAAACGTAAAAAAAAAATAAAATAAAAAAATGGCAACATTTATGTTTGAACTGTACACTGTCCCTTTTAAATAAATTAAATTGAAATTGAAAATTGAAGACATTCTGGTCTTTCTCATTAAACTCAAAGCATGAAAGCACGAGTAATCTTTAGCCTTTATGAACATTACAATGAAACTGACCATTATTCCTAGGCTATTTCTAGACATTATGACGCAATTAATTGTTATTTTCTGGCTATTTCTTGACATTATCACATAACTGATAGCCTGTAACTTAAAGGGTTACCCTAAGTGGACCATGGTATGTCCCCACAGTCACTCAATCTGCATTTTCTGACAACAATGGAAGCCTGTTAAACCCAAAAAAGGCTTTGATTTCACATTTGGTTCGGATTACTTTTGCACCAGAAACGAATCGTACCAAGGTTCGTTTCAGACTCTGTTTCGGACCAAACGAGTGAACGAGTCCCAGATGAAGAGGTGGCCTTGGTCCGCACCAAGGAAGAAGTTGGTTTCAAGTGAACTAAACAAGCCTGGTGTGAACTTTGATACTTATTACATTTACTCAGGTTAAAGCTTTTTACTTATTTCTCTTCCTGTGTTTTATTTTGAAGGGTTGATACCCAGGAGAAGATGTAAAAAACCATCTCAGTGTCAGAATCAGAGTTTTTTTTTACCTGCAGGGCGATGGAGATGGATAGTTCACCTTTTTCTTTTTTTTACTTGTTGCATTTTTTGGTAACCCTTTAATTTACAGGACATTTATTATGTGATAATGTCTAGAAATAGCCTAGAAATAACGGTCAATTTCATAGTAATGTGGAGAAATATTGACAAGAAATAACGATTGATTGTGTAGAAATAGCCCAGAAATATTGGTCAATTGCAAAGGACTTGGTGAAAAAAATTTCTGGTCTTTCCCAAAAAACTCAAAGCATGAAAAGCAATGTGTAATCTTTTGCCTTTATGAAAAACATGACATTAGTATGAAATTGGCTGTTATTTCTTGGCTATTTCTTGACATTATGATGCAATTAATTGTTATTTCTTGGGTATTTATTGACATTATCACATCATTAACGGCCTGTAAATTATTCTTTTTAACAAGTTGACCATGGTGTGTCCCACAGTCGCTCAATCATTGGATAAAAATTATTGGCGGGATCTTGCATAAAAAGTACACAATGGAGGTCATGCATGTGTTTCTTGTTGCTCTTTTACTTTGGTGGACAACGGAAGCCTGTTGAATCCAAAAAAGCTGCTTTGATTTTCGCATTACATTTACATTTACACCAGAAACGAATCGTACCAAGGTTCGTTTCAGACTCTGTTTCGGACCAAACAAGTGAACGAGTCCCAGATGAAGAGGTGGTTTGGGTTCGCACCAGAGTTTGGTGGTTTGTATTCATTCTCAGGTAAAAGCTCTTCACTTATTTCTCTTCCTGTGTTTTATTTTGAAGGGTTGATACCCAGGAGAAGAGAGTTTTTTTTCACCTGCAGGGCGATGGAGAGCCTGATGAGGTCGATGACCACCTCCTCGTTGGCCAGCTCGATGGTCAGGACGGCCAGCGTGGTGAACAGCAGCTCGAAGTTCTTGTGGACGTTGTCGTCCTCCTTACAGCCCAGGTAGATGTGTCTGTAGAGCTGCTGGCCGTGCTGCACCACACACACACACACACACACACACACACACACACACACACACACACACACACACACACACACACACACACACACACACACACACACACACACACACACACACACACACACACACACACACACACACAGATCATTGATCATTAAACCAATCAGCTGTGACCTGTGATCACACCCATGAACCGTCCGACGGTAACGAGGCGTTCAGGTGTCGGGGGAGAAGGTCACGGCTCAGGTGTGATGTTCAGACCATGATGGAGAACCAGCTCCACAAACTAAACTAAACTAAACTCCTGTCACCTCCCGTCTCTTTCTTGAAATTTTATTTCATTTTAAACTTTAAAGGATAATTTCCGTTTTTTACAACCTGGACCTTATTTCTAGCATAAAATAAGATCATTTTACTCACCCAGAAACTTTGGTGTCATTTGGAGTTGTTTTGACGAAATTAGCCCCAGTGGAGCGGCGCGTATATCCGTATAATGCGAGAACACGGGGCAGCGCAATGCAGCCTCTAAATAACACATTATCCGCCGCAAAACTCGTTCATTTCACCAATATTTTGTTATGATACACTAGTGCTATTCCCCTCCGAGCCCGTGGTGGCATGTTATCAACGTGCTGCGCCTGTAGGTTGAACTACTAACCTCCGACCTGGATGATGTCATCTCCGAGCGCTGCCGCTAATGCTACGGTTCGTTTCTGCGTGTTTCCGACTTGTCAGAACAAAATGAGCAGCTGGATGAAGTTCAGCTTCCACAGGCTTCCTCTCCTCAACCTGGACTCACTAAAGCTCCGGCTAGTTGAGATAAAAATGGACCCGAATGCCGAAGCGGAATGATTATTATCAGAATGAGCCGCGCGGCGCTCAGAGATGACATCATCCAGGTCAGAGGTCAGTAGGTCAACCTACAGACCCCGGATGTTGATAACAGCTAACCCCGGACTCAGAGGGGAATAGCACTAGCCTATCACAACTAAATATTGGTGAAATGAACGAGTTTTGCGGTGGATAATGTGTTATTTAGAGGCTGCATTGCGTGCCCCGTGCTCTCGCATTATACAGATATACGCGCCGCTCCACTGGGGCTAACTTCGTCAAAACGACTCCAAATGACACCAAAGTTGTCTGGGTGAGTAAATGATCGTATTTTATGCTAGAAATAAGGTCCAGGTTGTAAAAAACGGAAATTATCCTTTAATTTATTTACTTTAACGCATTTTATGGTATGCCCCTGTGCTGTCTTTATTCTGTGTTGGGTTGTGCTCATTTGGATGCATTTGGAAGTGTGGCTGTTGTTAATCTGTTATTTGTCTTTTGTGATGAGCTCTCTGACATCTGAATTACCCAGCAGGGATGAATAAACTCTCTACTTTCCTTCTGTGTTGGTTTTGTTTTCAAATATGTAGAGGAAACTCGTTATAAATGTAGTAAAGAACATCACAGTGTGTTTTATTCTAACTGTAAGAAACAATGGGCAATAACTTCGACTGAACATTTATGTTTCAGGTCATTCAGGATTCAGGTTTTAGTGTTTTGTCTCATTCAAAACAAGAAAGAAAGAAAGAAAAAGTGAAATTATTTCCACAGAGCAGAGGAAATACCTGCCTGTAAGTATTATTGGATGTGTAACGTCTGCCATGTTTACATGTTTATGTTAACATAACAGCTCTTTGTTGGTTTTAAAATCACCACGATAGCGATGCTAATTTCCGTTAGCCAGTCTATGGTGTTTTCCATTACACACTACTCACAAAGTTAGAGATATTCAGCTTTTAGGTGAGATTTCAGTGTGAACTTAATGTGACCTTCTCTAAACTATTGAATGCACTGTTCAATGTTTCAGTCATTTTTGCACAAGTTGCTGTTCTCTGACAAGGAGCTTAACAGCTAAATTCACAACAACAGGTGTTTGATCCACGAATCAACCAATAAATGTCCTGGTTCAATTAGAACTGGTTTAAACAGTCGTCCTCATCAGGCTGCTCACATTCTGACATCATGAGGCCAAGACTGCAAACACACACGTAATCTGTATGTACTGTCTAGAGCTAGACTGCAGCTCTATGTGCTACCTACTGCTGTAACATGTTATGTCAAATGTCATAAGTAAAAGAATGTTATATCAAAATGTAAAAAAGCAAAAACAAAAGAAAAAGATTATGATATGATCTGATTATGAAAAAGATTTTATTCTGTGGGTAATGGGGGCTGGACTAGATCAGCTTTTGCTTCTCCCGCTTTCCCTTTCGGCCATGTGTATTGTTTTATTTGAACTAAGATGAAGTGTGATGATGATTATTTAAATGCCCGAAATAAACAAATTGATTGATTGATAAAAAGACAACACCTGACAATTGATCAATTGTTTGAGATGAGGAAACAACCAGTGCATACTTCTACTGAAATGCTCTACTTGAACTTTTCACATTTTCCATAAATTTCACCCGAAAGCCAAATATCCCTAACTTTTTGTGAGTAGTATATATTAGCATGGAGCTAGTGGACTTTATATTTAGTTTGTGATAGTGACAGTGATGCTGGCTGCAGAATATCGTTTGTAAACCTTCATGTAATGGTCGTAGGGTTTGGTTCGGTTTGGTTCGGTTGATGTTCTAAGGTTTGGCCCGAAATTCGTCCGAATCTGAAACCAAATCCTGGATTCGGTTCATCCCAGTTTTCAAGTTGCAGGTGTGACGACGTCGGTGTTTGACGTTGTTCCTCCAGGAAGAGGAAGGTGTAGGCTACGTGTGAGAGGAGACACCAGCAGCTGCTCTACCTTCTTCATGAAGGCCACGTCCTGCTTGGAGATCTTCTCCCTCTTGATCTTCAGAGCCGCCACGTTGGGGATGATCCTGAAACAGAGACAAACCAAACCCGTGTTACACACAAACACACACACACACACACACACACACACACACACACACACACACACACACACACACACACACACACACACACACACACACACACACACACACACACACACACACACACACACACACACACACACACACACACACACACACGAGTTACACCGACTGACTGGTCATTCCATTTATCAATATAAAACCAGCTGGTGGCAGGGCCTTCTCCTACCATGCTCCTTTTTTATGGAACGGCCTCCCACAAGATATCAGAAACGCCACATCCATCGCAATTTTTAAATCCCGTCTTAAAACGTACCTTTTTACCCAAAACTTTGATTAAACTAACTTATTTTAGCATTTTCCTCTGGTGTTTTACTATTGTTTTATTGACACTCATTATTGTAAACAAACTTTTAACCCTCTATGGTACCACTTTTTGGCCTGTCACATCTCCACAATTCATCCCATTTAATGCTGTAATACTTTAAAAAAGAGAGGAGACCTTAGAGAACCAATAACAATGCTTTAATTTATCACATGACTTTCAAGAAGCCACTGAAACCCTTTTTTGCAGACTTTTTCAAAGGAAACAGGTTTGCCATTTTGCTCCACTAAAACGGCCTGAAAACATACAGTAACTTACTGGCCCTTTTTCATCTGGAAAAAAATATATTTACACTAATAGATTAGTAAAGTGTAATGTTTAATAGTTCCATGCAATTTATTTACTTATAAAATAATGGAAACTTGTTAAAATGCACCTGTTGCCCGAAAGCAACAACGTACCATTATAGAAAATTGCAGTGTTGCCTTGAGGCGACAGTGGACCATTATGGAATCAAAATTGCATCATGAGACTATGGTAGTGTGTGTTTAGGTGTAAATATAATGTTCAAAAACATATAATTCATCATTATTTAGCAGTGTTTACCTGATGCCGCGCAGCTTGGCCCGGTTGTCGTGGCGATCGATGATGTTGTGCAGGATCTCCAGCACCAGCTGGCGCAGCTCGCTGTCCTCCATCAGCGAGATGGAGAAGAGCGGGTCGAGGAACGGAGGAGGCAGCGCCGCCGCCATGGACTTGGACTTGAAGCCCGAGGTCACCTGTGGTGGGGGGAGGAGGGGGGAGGGGGGGGAGGTGATTTAACACGGTGTGATGTGATTAATCCACAGGGCTTAAAGGTCGCGTTCACAAGCTGCTGAAAGTGTCCAAACATCGACCTTTTCTCCTGAGCGGCTCTGACACCAAGATTTATGATCAGTGTCAACGGGGGAGAGGACGACTTCCTGTCTCTGCTTCAGAATAAAAGTATAAAAACAGCAGCTTGTTTTTACATAGATACATAAATACACTTGTTTTTCCTTCATTTACACGACTTTGTTTCTTACACAGCAGAAATGAAATCTGAGTTATTTTTAAGAACTTTAAATCATAATCTTGGATTTGCACTCCAAGTCCTCTTAATTGTTTTAATATATATATATTTTTTTCTTTCTTCCTTTCGTTTTTTATTGTTCTTTTCCTCTTGCTTTCAACTGTATGCTTAATGTTTACAATTATTTACTATTCTAGGTTATTTAAAAAAAAATGTAAACAGTATGTTTTATGCTGTTCTTTTTCCGTTTCCAGTTTTTACTGTTAAATGTTGTGTCTTTATGTAAAGCACATTGAGTTGCCCCTTGGTCTGAAATGTGCTATATAAATAAAGATGCCTTGATTTGCCATTGAAACATCTAAGAAATCGTTTTCTTGTTTTCTTTTGCACAAACACACCCAGTCAGACTCTAAAACTAAAACACTAAAACTCCTGCTGGTGATAAAAACGTTACTGTTTTTTCCCTTTACTCCCTTTTATCACCATGTTCTAATGGTTGTAGTAGTATGACTTATCAGCATTTATCAAGGCCCTCTGTTACTATCAATAATACTGATTATTGATCATTTACACACCTACAAACTTCATAATCCTAGCCTGGCATGTTTTTAACTCAATCTTTGGTATTTAATATGAAATGGTCACAGATTGAGCTAAAGGTGCAGCCTGGGGTTGATTTTGTTTGAATGTCTTCTAACCCTACAACTAAAAGTAACCAACTAAGCCAATGGACAATGCATTTACTGTAAACACATCATCTGCTTTTTGTTTTTTGTTTTAAATAAACTGCAACAGCAACAATTAAAGGGGTTTTTGTAATTTTGCAGGATTCCTCCAGGGATCGACAGAAGTTAGGAAGTCACTATAGCTTTAAAACAGTTATTTGCTCTTTGCTGCGTAGGTTAGATGCGTGCGTTGTCATGGCGACACGAGGTCAGAGGTCAGAGGTCAGGGAAGGCGACTCACCATGATGAGGGAGCTGAGCAGCATAGTCTGGATCCTCTTGGTTCCCTGGTGCCTGAGAGACACAACAGAATAATAAGACGTCATCTCAGTGTTGACACAGATTCATATGATGTGATGATGAAATTATGTGATCGGTCAATAAGTTTATTTATCAGAGTTTGATCTTCTTTACCACAGAACTAAACACAACAATCATGATTTATAGGGCTGGGACGATATGCTTTTCTCCCGATTCGATTCTTCTACGATTTTCTGGATGGCGATTCGATTTAAATTGCGATTCTACGATATTGCCGATTCTCTCGATTTTTAGTCTGCATTTTTAGAGCCTATAAATTAACATACTCCATTATAAAGTGAACTTAAACCCTTTTCAAAACCTGTACTCTCTGTATGTAAAAAAGGCGAACAAATGCACATTGCACAATATTTTAAAAAATTCAAAAAAAAAAAAAAATTCAAAAAAAAAAATCGATTTAAAAATCGTCAAAAAAGATATTGCGATATTTATGTGAATCTATTTTTTCTCCCACCCCTGATGATTTATAGAAAAAGATATCTGGTTGTTTCCTGACGTCTGTGTGACGGAGACTGTGAGAGGAGGAGGAGGAAGAGGAGGAGGTCTGTAGGGATCTAATTCAATTAATTACGTGTTTAATTTAACTTTTAAAACATTTCCCTCCATTTTACTTTATCCTCAGTGTTGACACAGTGTCGGTACAGTGACTTCAGACGAGCTGCAGTCAAATCTCTGCTCACGGGCAATCACTCCAAAAGGAGGAGGAGGAGGAGGAGGAGGAGGAGGAGGAGGAGGAGGAGGAGGAAGAGGAGGAAGAGGAGGAGGAGGAGGAGGAGGAAGAGGAGGAGGAGGAAGAGGAGGACAGTGCTCTTTTGATTTGGGATTATCTGCTCCTGCTCCCCTGAGGACGGACGGATTAACTTGTTTTTTTCTTTTTTCCGAAGCCGTCGTCTCGGTGACGTGGAGCTGGAGACGCTGCAGGACGGAGACACAGCTCCTCATGATGATGAAGATGAATCATTAATTAAATATCTAAATATATTTGTTGGGTAACACTTTATTTGCCGTCTATCTCTATAACACATTATAACCATACTTATAATGGGTTATAATGCAGTTATAGCACTTTATAACTATAACACTCATTAATGATCATAATGCTTTACAACAATAATCATAACACACTATAAAGCATTTTATCTTGACTTATAAGGTCAGGTATTAATACATTATAATTGTTAGTAACTCGCTGACAATGACCACATCGATAATGCATCATAAATATAGTTATGTGTTATAATTGGCTTATAAACGTGTATAACTATCATTATAAACACTGATAAATTATCATAAGGCTTAATAACAATAAGCATAAGACATTATAGAGAATTTTATAATGGCTTATAAAGTCAAGTATTATAATAGAGTTATAATGCTCTATAATAGACTTATAAAAAAATTATTTTCATCATGCTAAATATGACTGTTAGTAGTGTAAATATTTAATGTTATCATAAGAAAATATAAATATCTCACTTTCATCTACCTACAGATTGTATAAATCCACACACACGTTCACAGACAAGGTGACGGTTGGCCACGCCCATTTAGGAGAAGTGTCACCATTTCTATCATGGAAAAAGCCTCTCATGGGGTATCTTGGTAAATAGAGTATCTTTGGTTTTCTCTCCGTCCACCATCCTGACAGGAAGCTGCAGAGCTCAACTGTCTCTGTGTTGAGGAAAGGGGGGGAGGAGGTGGAAGGTTTGGAGCTGTGAGCTGATTGGCAGCAGCAGCAGCAGCAGGTGGGAGCCACAGGGAGGTTGGGTGATGAAGGAGTGACTCACCCGATCTTGACGGTGTCCAGGGTGTGGCAGGGCGTCCCGTACACCGGCACCTTGCCCATGATGAACATCATCACCTCGGCCCGCTGGTAGTCTGGCAGGTTTCCACCGAAGAAGCCTGGCAGAGACACACGGAGACGTGGACGGATTAGGACACATTAAAGGGATAGTTCACCCAGAATTGAAATTTATTAAAAAAATTAAATAAGTCTATTTTTCAAGCTTGTTTTGTAGCGGAAGCTTCTCGAAGCTCCTCTTCCCGGTTCGTCCAAATTTGGACGAACCGGGAAGAGGAGCTTCGTGGCTACGTAGCAGAATATAATACACACTGCCGTCCAAAAAAAACCCAAACAAACCAAAACACCACTTGGATTTAACTAGAGCATTGTAAAAGAGAGTAACGACACCACCATTGACTCCCGTGGTAAGGGTTTTGCGCCCCGAGTGGCAGGATATGGGTATTGCAAAAGCGCCCAGAAAACCCATTCACTCCAATGTATGTGTGTTGCCCACTTACTTGTAAATGGATGAAAACGGACGTGTTTTTGTTTTTAAGTGTCTTGGTCACATCAAATTATACTTATAATTTGTTTATTACAAAATGTAGATTGAAACATTAAACATTAAATTAATTTCTACTCGCCTATGTGTTAATGTTCATCTGTAAAGGATACTCAATGATGCTATTAACGTGGGTGATCTATAACTGTCCTTAAATTATTGAAAACACCACACTTGCTCATTCACCAACAATGCAGAGATGTCAGTTTTTGGGCGCTTTTGCAAAACCCATATTCCTCCATCAGGAGGCGCTTCCATTGGACCAATGCGTGTCGTCGTTACTCTCTTTTCCAGTGCTCTAGATTTAACTAAGCTAACAGGTCAGAGCCTCCCATTGGATCATTACTGCATGATGATGATGTTGCAGCTGGCAACAACTTATTTAACCCTAACTGATGCATCTAATTTCTTAAACAACCAAGTTGGAAGACACATCCTTTTTCAGAAGGGTCAAATGATCGGCATCAAGCAAATAAAACATCTAAGGAGATTAATGAGACTGAAACTGGGTTAAGAACTGTCCAACACATTATTAAAAACTGGAAGGAGAATGGGGAACCATCATCTTGAAGGAAGAAACGTGGTCCGATGTGACCCCAGAGTCCAGACCTGAAGAGTCATTGAAACATTAATGCAACTCTGGATGGAAATAAATGTTGTGACATTGTAGAAGCTCATTGTGAATGCGTGTGGTAATCAAAGCTAAAGGCGGTGCAACCAAATAACCCTGACCCCTTTTTTGGACGGGCCGTGTATGTAAATCAACAATTGAGATTGGCAGCCCAATGTTTTCCACCAGTAAGAGGAGCCGGCTGACGTGGCGGCGACGTAATCTCCACCTCACATTGATAAACAGGTGGCGCACACAAGCAAAAAAAAAAAAAGCGGTAACACTTTAATTGAATAGGTATTCATAAGATTGACATAACACTGTCATAACAATCAATGAATACTTATGACAGCTGTTGTTAAGTGTCATTCGGTAAGTTATGTCACTTTTGATGCAAAGTTGACATTGTTTGAGATGTTTTTGTTATGAGAACTTGACATCATTTTTAAAGTTTGGCAATTAGGTCTGCTATGACAGTTTAAATTGTCTTTATGTCAAGTTGTCAGAACAAAAACATCTCAAACAATGTCAACTTTGCATCAAAAGTGACATAACTTACCGAATGACACTTAACAACAGCTGTCAGAAGTATTCATTGATGGTTATGACAGTGTTATGTCAATCTTATGAATACCTATTCAAGTAAAGTGTTACCAATAGGGCTGGGACGATATGCTTTTCTCCCGATTCGCTTCTTCTACGATTTTTTGGATGGCGATTCGATTTAAATTGCGATTCTACGATATTGCCGATTCTCTCGATTTTTAGTCTTTAGCATTTTTAACATTTATCTGCACACAAATACTGTAGGAGCCTATAAATTAACATACTCCATTATAAAGTGAACTTAAACCCTTTTCAAAACCTGTACTCTCTGTATGTAAAAAAAAAAGGCGAACAAATGCACATTGGACAATATTTAAACCCCCCCCCCCCCAAAAAAAAAAATGTCAAAAATGTTTTTTTGTTCCGAAAAAAAAGCACAGTATGGTGTTCATTGTTGCTAACTGAAATTAGAAACAAAACAAGCCGGTAGACGTGTTGACGGGCGACGGTAGAGGAAGATGTCGGCAACTACAGAACTAAGTACATACAGTAGTGAAGATGGTAAAACTACATGACACTGAACTCAGGGAAGTATTTTTCTTTTTATATTAATCGCGATTTTTTTCTGCCGATTTTAAAAAATCAATTCTCATATGAGAATCAATTTTTTTTTCGATTTTTTTTTTCTTCTTTTGGGACGACCAATCTTTATTGTACGATCATGTATTCAAACCGGCCTGTTGTGTTCGTTTGTTCACAGATATTTATGTGAACAAACAGACGAACACAACAGGCAAACTGATGTGATGTGTGTATTGTTTTTTGTAAATATGACTTATGATGTATTGTCAAGTGTTTGGTTCAACCTGCTCTTGTTTAAGGACAGAAAATCACAAGAATTGAAATATAAAATCGCAATACTTGGTAAAATAGAATCGCAATACTTGTTTAATCAGAATCGCAATTTAAATCAAATTGGGACCCAAAAATCGTTATAGAATCGAATCGGCACAAAAGCATATCGGCCCAGCCCTAATTCGAATGTGTGTGAGCTCAGCTGCGTTAGGACAGAGACAGAGACAAAGTCCCGTCCGGTCCCGTCAGCGTGCGGCCGTCGTACCGATGGTCTGGATGATGGCGTTCTGGACGATCCGCTCCTCGCTCTCTTTGCCGCGGGCCGAGGAGACGCTGACGCTGGAGTTCCTGCGGGAGCTCTCGCCCAGCTCGAAGTCCACGCTCATCCTCAGGTGTTTGAGCAGCGTGTTGAAGACCTCCAGCACCGTGGGACCTACACACACACACACACACACACACACACACACACACGCGCAGAGTTAAAAATGAGAGAGTATGAAGAGCTGTTGTGGGCGGGGCTTAGTTGTGACATCACAAAGTGACAGGAAGTCCTGACGGCTGGTTTTAAGGCTCAGTTTCTGAATACAGGCTGTGTGCATTTCTCTGTGGACTGAGGCTTTGATACTTTCACAGTATTAATATCAAAACTTTCCACAAAACCTCAGCCTCACGTATCTGTGGAAAAACTGATCTTCACTAATATTTCTAAGTTATGAGAATATGAAAAGTGTCTGAGGGAGTGTTTAAGAGTTTAACGGGAAATCTGATATATTAAAGAAGCAGACGGAGGAAGTCACAGGTTTTCTTAAAGGATTCATTAGAGACGAACCCTCATTAAACATTTAAACCTTTAAACATGAGCTGCAGAGAAACTCAGAGGAGCAGAGCAGGTCGGCTCCACTCGCTCCGACACCCGATATTTAACACAAAAAACTTTCACTTTTACCTCGTGTTGTAATCAAGACCGAGACCAAACCAATGTGAGACTGTTTCCAAGTTCCTCACTGTCTTCAGTCCCAGTCCTCATAATAATCATGTGTCTTCATATTTTAAAATTAATTAAAAAGAAAAGATGGTTGGATCTAAAATCTAAGCCATATTTAATGTAAATAAAGTTTGGATTGAACAGAAGAACACAGCACAGTTCACAAGTTGTTACCATGGTTACACAAGCAGATACTTTAGTACAACTATTTAAATTATCTGGAATTTATTGGATTACATCACATGAACCAGTTGTTCTCAAACTTTTTTACATCAACGGCCCCTAAACTGACACAAATTAGACCACGGACCCCCATTGGACAAAATGTTGAAACCATCACCAGAAACACACAAATATTGGTTCTGAAACTGAATAATGTTACTTTTTTTCAGTCAATGTACGTTCAAATTACTGCCAGTGGTGTGAATCTTTGGAAAGATTTCAAGAAATTTCTGGGGGAAAAATGTGGTACATTTTTGAGAAAAAGTCGGGGACCCCCTTCTACCCTTTCAAGGACCCCTGGGGGTCCCCGGACCTCACTTTGAGAACCACTGACATAAACCAAAGTGAGAGAGTGACAGAGAGAAATTTGTGGTTAAAACAAAGATGTGACTGCAGCTCAGATTGAGATGAGGTCTGGGAACCGTTCATTTTTTCGTATTTGAGGCGTGGTTTACGAAAGCCCAAATGTGTCTAGCCAATCGCATCAATCATACCCGATGACGTATGTACAGTAGAGCGACAGAAATCCGCTCTTTAAATGTTGCTCTTTTTTCAAAATAAACTTGTGGTCTAAACTACTTCAAACACTTTCTAACACTTTCTCCATGTTGAATTGACAAGCTATCAACAAAGTCGCTTCGGTGTGTCGTCATCGTCTTGCTGCCCCTCCCCCGTTCTGTGATTGGCTCCCTTGTTGAGGGAAAAACTGGGTCCATGGTTTCCAGGCCGACTTGCAGAGCGAATAAAATCGTGCGCAAGACAGCATGGGTAAACCTAGGCTAGGTCTTGACTGGTCCGGTCCAGCTCGAGACCTTTAAGATGTGGAACCCTACAACAGTACTGTACTTTTACTCACACACACAGGTAAGGTTGGAGAGTAAGGAAACAACAGAAACTGAACAGATGTTTTCATTCATCCTGAAAAATGAAATACTGAATCCACTGACACGACCGTCTGTTCTAGAGGGGAGGAGCTACGCTGACCACAACAACAACAACAACAACAACCACAACACGACTGTGTAAGGGTCATGAAGCTCTCGTCTCATGTGACTGAACTAGTCTGCAGCATCAGTCTGGATCTACAGCTCATGAGGTCCATACTGTACCGAGCCACAGGTTGGGAGAGTTTTCACCCCCGTAGGTGAACGCGTCGCTTCGTTTGGACTCTTGAATCATCCCTTTGTTTCCCAGGCGGCGGCGGCAAAACACACGTTACAGATATTAAACATGTTGATCTGCTGTTGGAAACATTACTAACTACAGAGCCTTGGCACAAGTTTTCATACCCCTTCCCTGCCCATTTTATTCTTTGCAGAGCAGCTCCAGTTGAGTTCAGTCTGACTGGATGGAGAGCGTCTGTGAACAGCAGCTTTAAGGTCTGGGCCGTTCACACACTGCAAAAACTCAAAATCTTTCCAAGAATATTTGTCTTATTTCTTGTCAAAATGTCTCATTTCTAGTCAAAACTAATCTCTCTCCACTTAAAATAAGACTCATCACCTAAAAATTAACTTGTTTTTAGATCATTTTCACTTGTTTCAAACTAATTTTCTCTTGAAATAAGTAGAAAAATCTGCCAGTCAAAGCAGGTTTTTTGTGCTTGTAATAAGAAAGAAAAACTTGCTCCACTATCAGATTTTTCTACTTATTTCAAGTGAAAATATGCTTAAAAGAAGTAAAAAGTGTCTAAAAACAAGCTACTTTTTATGTCATGAGTCTTATTTTAAGTATAATGAGATTGTTTTTGACTAGAAAAAAGACAAATATTCTTGGTAGGATTTTGAGTTTTTGCAGTGCATGGATCTAAACCAGTCCATTGTAGCTCTGGCTGTGTGTTTAGGCTGGTCATCATCCAAGCCTTTTTGTGCCTCTAACAACTTTTCCTCCAGGGTTGCCATGTATTAAGCTCTTTAAGCTTTAAAGGAGAATTCCGGCCATTTTTGACCCCTAAATCGTCGTCCTGATGGTCACCCAGTGTTGGTTGGAACAAAAAACGACTAAAATTGATACAGGCAAACCGGAGTTACACCATGGCTACCCGGCGCTAGGGATAGCGACAACGCTAACCTATGGGGGCAATTCTTTCAACCACAACAAACACTCAAAAAACGATCAAATATCTATGGTACATGACTGGAATCCTTAGAGACACCACTGAAGTCATATAGTTACAGTATAAACAGTATAAACTTTGTGTTTTTGCATGTAGTCACTCACCTCAGACTAAAATAAACGGTTGGAGATATTTTGGACATTACCACTGCACTGCCTGTTTATTTTAGTAAAGAAATCATCACAAGGAAAAAGTGTTAGTTTCTGTGGCGGGGAGAGCAGGCGCTCTGCGATGGGATAGTAATGTCTTTCCAGGATGTTTCAGAGTTGGGCTATCTGAGGTGAGTGGCTACATGCAAAAACACAAAGTTTATACTGTTTATACTGTAACTATATGAGTTCAGTGGTGTCTCTAAGGATTCCAGTCATGTACCAGAGATATTTGATTGTTTTCTGAGTGTTTGTTGTGGTTGAAAGAATTGCCACCCATGGGTTAGCGTTGTGGCTATCGCTAGCGCCGGGTAGCCATGGTGTAACTCCGGTTTGCCTGCATCAATTTTAGTCGTGTTTTTTGCTCCCCCCAAATGGCCGGAATTCTCCTAAGTTTGTGGTCGTAACGTGACAAAATGTGGAAAATTTCAAGGGGTATGAAGACTTTTGCAAGACGCTGTAACTAACTAATATCTGAATCCCTGGAGATGGATGTTATTTTCTCTGACCGACCGATCGGCGGAGCGACTCACCCACGGAGCCTTTGGCGGCGATGGCGACGGTCTCCAGCAGCACCTGGACGATGCCGGCTCGGACCCGCGGCGTGGTCTTGTTGTTAGTGTCCAGGTGGTTGAGGACCTGCTGGATGACGTGGTGGGAGTGTTGAGCCTGTGGACGGAGAGGACGACGGAGCGTTTAAGACCAGAGAGCCAACACATCTGGACCCACAACATCTGGACCCAGCTCCAAAAAAAAAGGCCTTTTGCTTTTAGTTTTTTTAGTTTTTACTTCCTCAAAAAGAATGAAAATGATTTGATGAAAGTTAGAAACTGAAGATTACGTTAGCATTAGCACTCTCCCTCTTTCCAGAGATAGAAAGTGTGTTTCTTTCTCTTCTCTTATTCTATTGAAGTTAGCATGCTAACGAGCTAGCTTCTGTCACATCATTCTCCGATACCGAGTCACTGTAGCGTTCTGAACTTTTCTTATCTCTTCTCTTCACTACAACCTTAGCTAATAATGCTAATGCTGGCGAGGAAGTGAAAGCATAAAGTCCAACTATAACGAAGTGACAGAAGCTCATTCCTTCATGAAAACACTTTTTTTTTTTTTCCTTTTACTGTTATTGGCTCTTTGGGACTGGACACATTTTTTCTAGATGCATCAGAAAATGTCCTGCAGCTTCCAGGTCAGTGAACGCAACACACAACACTGTGCTGAACTGTAACTAAGTGACAGAAGCTAATTTTATTCCTGAGCCCTTCGTCTTGAAACAGGTTGTTCGTTTTTGTGACTTTTAGTCCATTCTAAAAAAAAAGTGGGACTGTCTCTTTAAGAAATCAACCATATTTAGCTCATCATCAGTGTTTCTGCGTCTCTGCAGGACAAACCCAGGGTGCGTTTGTTTTCTCTCACTTGGATCAAAGTGGCAGACAGACACTTCTGGGATGGATATAAATGCAATGCGATACAATTGATCCATCAGCTCTGTCAGCGTAGGAATACAGTTGTTTAACGAAAAAGTAGTTCCCAAGCAAAGAGGCAGATATGACGTAGAAAATAATCCAAATAAGTTATGTTTTATTATCTGGCATGACGGTCAAATAATCAAATAATCTGAAGTTAGAAGTATGGAGGAACTGAACTGAGGCTAATTGGTGTTTTACTGATAATAATTTAAAAGAAATACGAGTGAATTAGCCTCAAAATCAGACTCAGACTCAGTGTGTAAAAAAATCTCCACGGTAACAGAGATGGATGTTTCACTTCACAGAGGCACAGAATGTGTGAATTAGCTGCACTGAATGAGGACGTTTTTGCATTTTCTTCTACCTTTTTTTTTTAACATTTCTACTGCTTTTTGTCCTTAAAAAGGCATTAATCTTCAAGTTATATGTTTCAGCTTCAACATTAGACTTTTTCAACAGTTCTTCAGCTAATTCAACTTTGTTTCAATGATTTCTTCAGCTTAGTCAGCATTGCTTCAGCAATAGCGCTCAGCTGCTTTCAGCATTCACACGCATTTTCTGCAGGAAATGCTTTCTTTTTCTAGTTTTATTTTTTATTTTATTTTTATCTTCGACCAACTCTGGGATGGAGAATAACAACAGAGCGAACGGCAGCATCACATCAGCTGCTCCTCCATCTGCTCCGTGGAGGCTTCAGGGACGACTCGGGGCAAGATGACTGCTCGTCAGGATGACTGACAGGTTGCCGGGGCAACAGAGACTGTACAGTATGTACACCGTGATGATGACGACGTTAATATTAACAACTGAAAACAGTCGGAGACGAGAGTGAGACACACCTGGATGGAGTACATGATGATCCTGAAGCAGGAGACAGCGAATTCATTGGGATCCCACAGGTGATGGTTGTCAAGGTGACTGAGGAGGAAGAAGAAGAGGAGGGAAAGATGTTTAATATCCATACAGTATAAAGGTAGATGTTTGTATTAAAGGGATAGTTCAACATTTTGTCAAATTGGCCCATTGCCATAATCCCTATAGTCATAGCAGTAGGTTTGTTACCTTTAATTGTCGGTGCAAGCTATTTTTAGAACGGCAGAGCAGAGCCGTGAGCTGCTCAGAGCTACGCTACGGAGGCTCATTATGGGATTTCTTGGTTTCCCTCATCAAACTCATCAAATACACACTCCAACAACTCCACAACGCTCTGGTGGACAAGTTGTGAGCTGCACATTCACCACGCTATGAGATAATAACACAACGTTACCACACAGAGTTGTTTTAGAGGGAAATACAGAGCCTGCTTGATGAAAAACTGTCCCTGAAGGCAACGCACATCAGCGGTTTTGCATGAATTTCCCTTTACAACAACTCTGTCTGGTAACGTTGTGTTATTATCTCATAGCGTGGTGAATGTGCAGGTCACAACTTGTCCACCAGAGCGTTGTGGAGTTGTTGGATTGTGTATTTGATGAGTTTGATGTCGAGGGAAACCAAGAAATCCCATGAGCCTCCGTAGCGTAGCTCTGAGCAGCTCACGGCTCTGCTCCGCTGATCTTAAAACAACATGCACTGACAATTAAAGGTAACGAACCTACTGCTATGACTATAGGGATTATGGCAATGGGCGAGTTTGCCAAAATGTTGAACTATCCCTTTAAAAATTAAGACATGAGTTGGCAAATAAAAGGAGCAGAAGAATCTTATTTATTGTTATGAACCCCGTCCAGACTGAGTGATGTTGCTCCGTCTTGAGAGTTTAACCTCCGTTTGTCCCACAGAGCTGCTGTCTGTGTGTTTTTATGACCCTGCACTGTGAAATATTCAGCAGCTTTTATTGGAAAATAAAATGATGAGCTGAATAAAACATGAGGTTTGAGTGATGCTGAGTGAAAAGTCTCCTCCACAACCACCTCAGAAGGAAAAAAGGTCCTAACAGGATTTTTATTTTCTGTCAGTGAGCAGCTGTTGTTGCGCTGTTTGACCTGCAGGGGGCGCATCATGAAATTAAATCTGTACCATCAGATTGTCATCCACATCAAAGAACATGTGTAAGATAACTTTGATGTACAGCAGTTATAAAAAGAATAAAATAAGAGGGTAAAACAAATGAAAATGACAACAAGAGACCCTATTACCCTACATAAGACCCTTTGGGTGCATGTGTGTGCATGTGTATGTGTGCGTTTGTTATTTTACAGATATGAAATTCCAAGATTTTTTTGGGAATTTCTATGAGGTGTCCAGAACAACATACTAAAAGTCCTAAGAAATCCTAGTTGGGGAAATATGTTTAATTTGCATCAATCCAAGATTGATTTACTCTATATAAAGTCTATGGTGCCAATAAGGCCAGAAAACAATACACCCCAATGGGGCAATTTTTGTTCCTTTACTCCTATCACAATGAAACTTTACACAATGAAAGTATTAATGAAAAGTAACATTTTTTGTATTACATGTTTCTTTGAAAATGAATTTGAATATGCAAATGAGCCATACACTAATGGAATATGCCCAAAATACACACAAATAGGCTTTTTTTTTTTCCTTTACTGCTATCACAATGAAACTTTACACAATGAAAGTATCTATGAAATGTAACATTTTTTGTATTACAAGTTTCTTTGAAAATTAATGTGAATATGCAAATTAGCCATACATTAATGGCATATGCCCAAAATACACCTGAATAGGCTTATTTTTTTCCTTTACTGCTATTACAATGAAACTTTACACAATTAAAGTATCTATGAAGTGTAACATTTTTTGTATTACAAGTTGCTTTGAAAATTAATTTGAATATGAAAATTAGTCATACATTAATGGAATATGCCCAAAATACACCCTAATGGGGCTATTTTTTCCCTTTACTCCTACCACAATGAAACTTTACACAATGAAAGTTTCCATGAAAAGTAACATTTTTTGTATTACATGTTTCTTTGAAAATGAATTTGAATATGCAAATGAGCTCAACACTAATTGACTTATGGTCAAGAAGCCATAAAGCCGCAAGCAGCAAAAACAGATCATAGAAATGACGTATGGTGAAAAAAATTCTGTTACAATTAGTCTGTCGTAAAACGCTATTTTGCCTGGACTATAAGTTGTGAATCTTCGTCACTTCCTTCACTGTGACGCTGCAGCACAGAAATATATGAAAAGTCAAACTAGACAAACTAGATTGTATTAAATATGTTGAGTCTGTGACGGTGTGTGAACTCTCCCTGTGTGTTATAGAAGAGAGCGACAGTGATTCACACACACAGACACACACACACACAGGCTCACACTGACACACACACACCCTCACACAGACAGAGACACTTTAATAACCTCTGAACAGACGGATGGATGGAGAGAACAGAGAGATTGAGAGACGTGAGGAGACGGAGGAGACGAAGCTGCGATAAAACAAATGACTCCGACATCGTGTCATCGCACACACACACACACACACACACACACACACACACACACACACACACACACACACACACACACACACACACACACACACACACACACACACACACACACACACACACGTGTCTGAGGTCTGGAAACTTTGGAGGAATCTGAGATCTTCATAGTTTTAGAAAATGTAAGTTTGTAAGATGAGCGTGAAGAACAGACTAATGGGAGAGAGATCGGTGGACCGGTATCGGCATCAAAATGTGTTTCGATACTTTTCCAAATAAAGGGGGAAGAAACTATATTTTTTTATCATTAGTTATGTAGCCAACACAATGTAGATAGTAGAAACCCTGAAATAATCATGTAACATTATGAGACAGAGTTGTTTTAGAGGCAAATGCAGCCGGAACTACTTTCCATACACGGCTGCTGGGCGGAGGGATTTCAGAAGAGAAAGTAGTTCAGAGTATTTGCTTCATGTGTCGTAATGTACATAATTATCTCATAACGTGGTGAATGTGCAGGTCACAACTTGTCCACCAGAGCGTTGTGGAGTTGTTGGATTGTGTATTTGATGAGTTTGATGAGGGAAAACCAAGAAATCCCATAATGAGCCTCCGTAGCGTAGCTCTGAGCAGCTCACGGCTCTGCTCCGCCGTTCTAAAAATAGCTTGCACCGACAATTAACTCATTGAGTGCCAGCCCTTTTATAAAATGGTCAGTGCCATGTGCCAGCGTTTCGGGGCATTTTGAGTAATATTTTAAGACCAAGAGAATATTTTGTATTATGACTCTGAAAACACAAAATAGCTCAAAGGAAAGAGGAGACTCTCTATTTAACTAGGGAAAAACCATTTGTTTGTACCTTGTTCCATTCTTGATATATCTTAAGTTGAATAGAGCCTGGTTGCACCAAAAAGACCACTTTTTTTCTAGAAAGCTGAGAAAAATGCATTTTTGTGAAAGAGAGTCTCTCAAGAAAAACAGTGATTTATCCGTTTTAATTTTGGCTTCAGAAACATGTAAGACATCTGAAAATTTAATTTCACATGTTTTTTCATTGTACAAAAAAAAAAAAAAAACTAAAATACAACAAGTAGGAGTCCTACTATGCAGAGTGATGCCTGCTCTCCTACTCCTCCTGCAGTTGCTGCCCCCTCACCCTCTCCTCCCCCCTCCTCTCCCCCCTCCTCTCCCCCTCCCCTCACCCCCTCTCTGCCCCACCCCTCTCCTACTTCTCCTCCTGCTGCTGCTTCCCCTCGTCTCTGAAGTAGGGAGTGAGACGTCGTGGCGTCTTCAGCCTCTCTGCTGGACGCGGCCGCGGCAGCGACGCACCGCGCTGATCTCTCGGTTCGTCGTCACGTCGGTTAGACAGCAGCTGGTGAAACTGACTCCGCGATCCGCTTTCGCTTCGGCATTTCGGTGCTGATCATCTAGATGAGTTTACCTTTCCTGCCTCCTCTGATCACTTCATGCTGGAGCTATGCTAATAGCATCCGTAGCTAAGCTTCCTCCAGCTCCACGTTACACTTGTTCCAGGCTCTGCCCGTCGTTTTCCTCTAGAAATAGAAACTTTTCCCAACTTTTTTATCTCTGTACCGATCGCACTCGTCTTCTCCTTCCTCTTCACTTCTTGCTCTGATCTACAGTCTTCTTCGTTCTACACATCCCAGAAGCCCCAAAATTACTCACAGTGTGCGCAACAGCGCCCCCATTTACCAGCCGCAGAAAACTGCATTTGACGTATATATACGTCAATGGCACTCAATGAGTTAAAGGTAACGAACCTACTGCTATGACTATAGGGATTATGGTGATGGGCCAATTTGACAAAATGTTGAACTATCCCTTTAAACTAATTTCTGGGTCTAAATTTGAGTTTTAAACGTGGAAATTCTCCCTTTTGTGATGCAACCCAATGTCAAGTGGTGTAAAAATCTGATTATATACAGGAAAATAAATCTGGACTCGCATGGAGGAATAAATGTACTTTGCCTTTTGCAATGCAACACTACAGTATGTTTCTTAATAAATTGTACATAATTTTAATAATTACTCCGTATCTTTCAGGTTTGTGTTGTTGTGTTGTGAATCTCGGCAGCTAGAGACGTGAGCTGCTGAGCAGAGGTCACAGACGAGCTAACGAGGAGGAGGTGGGAATCAGAGGTCAGAGGTCAGAGGTCAGAGGTCAACGACGGAGACGAGAAGCAACAACATCATCATGAAGAGAGAGGAGAGAGAGGTTAAAGCGCTCGGCTCCTGAAGAGGCTCTACAGACGTCAAGCAGCCGCAGTAATGTGATGTAATTAACAGTTAACGGCTCCTTCACTGATTGAATCTGTTACTTCCTGCTGCTACGGCTCAGAGCCCCTCGGCCAATCAGACGACGGCAAAGCTCAACCAAACATAAAACCCAGAGTGATTCTTCCTGGGTTAGTCAGGAAGCTCTCAGGACTCAGGAGGATCGATGAGCAGCAGACGACCACGACCACACGAGTTAGCACCAATTAAAAACCGTTTCCTTTGACTCCGTCTCCGTGGTTTCAGCTGTTTATCACCAAGACGACGACCGTGAAGCTGAACGGTTTCAAGACTTTTGTTCTGTAGTTGTTATAGATTTTCTTGGTACGATTATTGTCAGAGAAATAAAAAATCACTGTATTACGATTATCATGATTATTATGCATTAATGCTGCATGCACTATTTTATTGTATAAAATCAAATACAGTCAAAATATAATCACATTACTAATTAAAACACAAAACATTTGAAGTATCTATTAATATAGGACCAATTATTGATCCCTCAGGGCAAATGTTTGAAATATTCAAGCCATTAATTATCATCTACAACAGACGTTTAAGATTTTTTTTTTATCGTTTTCTTTTTGTTTTGTTTTAAATTACAAATTAAATATTAATTTAACTTCCTACCAGTTCAGTTTTACTGTACGTTAGTGTAAACTGACATTAACACAATGTAATCCAGGGTTTTGGTGTAACGTTGTTTTGGTTCTATGTGTGTTGCGCTGATCTGCCGACCGTTTTTGGAAAGTGGCCGTATTTAGGAACCTTTATGATGAATTAATTATGTTTAATACTGTGATTAATAGGGCTCGAAAGCTCATGTGATTCCATGATGCATTGTGGGCCGTAATCGCCATTCTTACGGGCAACAGTTTACGTTGCCATGGGAACTCACGGTAGAGACCGCAGGACAGAGCGAGAGAGAAAGGACACTAATTGCTGCATATTTAACAACATAACACGTTTTTATTATAAATAACCGGTGTGAAAATGTTGTGAGCACATCAACATGTGTCGTGTGATGGAGGAGAAAGTAAGGTTTGGTCGTTTTGACGGCAGCTATCCGAGCCATTCGGCGCCTCTTGGTCAGCTCATGTCAGCTCTAAGACCCGAGGTCCTTGGCTTTGTTTCCAAGCAGGAAACTGAAAAAATCTCAGCCCATCGAGCTTTTTGCCGTTGTGATCATGCGAACGATTGTGGCAGCTAATCACACAACAAGTCTGCACCATCTCACCGGAACAAAAAAGAAAAACACTACTGAAAACTCTCTACCGAGGATACTTTACCATAGACACTCAACTACAACCGCTTTCCAAATGCCTGCAAAGCCCACAATGCATTGCGGTTTCCCCACCCCGTGACGTCACCCTTTCGAGCCCTATAGTGAAAACAAGTAGCCTAACTGTGACATCTCTGTTCTGTAGAGAGACTCAGACCTGCTGGAATGAAGCTGCTGCCAGGAGGTTTGTGGTCATTCAGGCAACAAATGTGTCGACAGCAGATCTCTGTTTAGAAGACAGAGGTGAAGAAAAGCAAAAGAGAAACTCACTAATTCAGATTTTGTTTTCTTTTTTTGACCACATTTTGGTTTCTGGTGACTGTTGGTTGGCGCTGAATAAGGTCTGTAGCTGCTCCTCATTTAAATATCTAGAGGAGATTTTCCTGCTGAAGCCGAGTGGAAACAAACTCTTGTTCACTGCCACTCTGTAATTGTCCAATTTATGCGGAGCGGCGCGTCAGCCAATAGGAGCAGAGATCAGGACGCTCTGGTCCCAGGAGGAGAGAGAGAGAGAGAGCGTGCGGCGCCGTCACCGGGTGGCGACAGAGCGCCGCGTTGACACAGCGACCGCGTTCACACGGCGACCGCAGCCTGATAAGAGCTCATTCAATTTCCTCTGTGAGCTGAGAGTCTGGTGAAGAGGAGAGAGAGTGTGTGTGTGTGTGTGTGTGTGTGTGTGTGTGTGTGTGTCTGTCTGGCAGAGTGTTTATATGTGTGTGTATGTGTGTGTGTGTGTGTGTGTGTGTGTGTGTGTGTGTGTGTGTGTGTGTGTGTGTGGCGACAGGTTTATTTACTGCCTGACTCCGCTGTCTGTGTCATGACTCCACCTGTAATAAAACAGGTTATGAATCTGAGCCCAGCTGCACTGAAAACACACACACACACACACACACACACACACACACACACACACACACACACACACACACACACACACACACACACACACACACACACAGTGCAGGTGTGACTCTCTGTATGTAAATGAGGCTGAGCAGAAAAATACCAACTGATCTGAGTTCAGATCTAATGACACACAGGTTTGAAGTGTGTGTGTGTGTGTGTGAGCTTCAGCAGGACGACACACAGCTGAGTCGACGACACCAAACATCAAAGTGGCTCCACTAATGACGTTTTACACGGTTCATTAACGTTCACCTGCCTCTCCTCATTTATATATCAGATAAATTAAAGGTCCAGTCTGTAATAATTGTCAAGGTTTTTTTTTTTTTTTGTCCCGAAAAAAGATGAAATAAGTCTATATTTCAAGCTTGTTTGTAGCGGAAGCTCGTTTTCCTGGTTCGTCCAATTACATTTTTTTCGGGACAATTTCGCATTTCGGGGCTTCAATACAAGACGGACATTACAGACGAGCAGCATGGAGGTATCTGGATGTTTTTTGGTGTGTCTCTTTGTTACCAAGACAGTTGGTATCCATTCGCAACCGTCATATGGACATGCACTGCTACGCCGAGACCCCCTGTAACTCAGAGAAGCCACGGAGGACTCTGAAACTTCTCCCAGCCTTTAGTCCACATGAGGGGGAGGAGATAATGAGTGAAATTTCAATTTTGGGTGAACTATCCCTTTAACACTTTTCTCTCTACACAACCCAAACGCTGCAACTAATGACTCCAGTCTGTAGTTGTCGTACTCACACTAGAACGGGTCTGACGGCGTTGTTCATGTTGCCGTAGGCGGCGCGGCCCAGCAGCTCTCTGAAGCAGCTCTCCGCCAGCGCCGCAGGGTTCTCCTCGCCGTCCTGACCCGCCCCCGACGGCGTGCTGGGATGCCCCGCCCTGACGGACAGAGACAGAGAGAGAAAGTTTGAGTTTAAACCAATTATTTATTCACACAGGATGAATCTACCTTCACAACACAACACAACAAGCACAAAAAACAAAACTAAAAGAACAAAACAACTAATTAAATTAACACGTCAACAAAAGTAATTTCCAGTTCATTTAGTTTATTCAGTAAACTGGTTCTTAAAGGGATAGTTCAACATTTTGTCAAATTCTCCTCTCACCATAACCCCTATAGTCATAGCAGTAGGTTCGTTACCTTTAATTGTCGGTGCAAGCTGTTTTTAGAACGGTGGAGCAGAGCCGTGAGCTGCTCAGAGCTACGCTACGGAGGCTCATGGGATTTCTTGGTTTCCCTCATCAAACTCATCAAATACACAATCCAACAACTCCACAACGCTCTGGTGGACAAGTTGTGACCTGCACTTTCACCACGCTATGAGATAATAACACAACGTTACCACACAGAGTTGTTTTAGAGGGAAATACAGAGTCTGTTGATGAAAAACTGTCCCTGAAGGCAACGCGCATCAGCTGAATTTAATTGAATCTCCCTCTAAAACAACTAAAACAAGGTCACAACTTGTCCACCAGAGTGTTTTGGAGTTGTTGGATTGTGTATTTGATGCGGGAAACCAAGAAATCCCATAATGAGCCTCCGTAGCGTAGCTCTGAGCAGCTCGTGGCTCTGCTCCGCCGTTCTAAAAATAGCTTGCACCGACAATTAAAGGTAACAAACCTACTGCTATGACTATAGGGATTATGGTAATGGGCCAATTTGCCAAAATGTTGAACTATCCCTTTAAAGGACAGCATTAAAGTGCAAAGTACTCTAAAAGAGACATGTCGGAGCTGAGCCAGATCACCATCCACAAGTTAAACTGACTGGAAACAAAGTGGTGAAAGTGTGAAGAAGCTAGATGAGTCCAATAATCAATTCTTCATACGACACTAAAAAGGTGAGAGAGAGAGAGAGAGAGAGAGAGAGAGAGAGAGAGAGAGAGAGAGAGAGAGAGAGAGAGAGAGAGAGAGAGATAGATAGAGAGAGAGAGAGAGAGAGAGAAAAGAAAAGAAAAGAAAAGAAGAGAAAAAGCTTCAGGACATGAGAGAGATGAATTGGGAGCGAGAGAGAGAAAGAGAGTTAGAAGAATGGAGGACGAGCTGAAAAGAAATCAATCAGACGCTGGAAAAAGGAAAAAATCTAATGAAAGAGCATCGACCTGCCTCATTCACATCTGTGTGTGTGTGTGTGTGTGTGTGAGTGTGAGTGTGTGAGTGTGTGTGTGTGTGTGTGTGTGTGCTGTAGTTTCTAATGCAATGAGATGGAAACTCTTTAAATCATCACGTTAGAGAATAAAATCCATCAGCTTCATTGATTGATGAGTAAAACTGTCACTGACTGAAGATCAAACACTTCTTCCTCCTCTTCCTCCTCCATCATCATCATCATCATCATCATCATCATCATCATCATCATCATCATCATACGGTGGCCCTGAGGTGCAAAACACAACAGCAAATTCTCTTTTTTGCCGTTGTATTTTCTCTTTTGTGTTGTGTTTTATGTCAAGCCATTTTAACATTTAAAAGCCAGACTGGATGTGTGTTGTAGATATCTGTAATTCAGTTTTACCTCTAGTCAAAAAGAACATTTCAGATCCACAACTACATTCTTCCTATAGGACAAGTGACGTCACTTTAACCGTTCATGTGTATGGGGTTTGTCATTACAGATATCTACAATTTGATTCTGTCTAGTCATAATTCCAGTTCAAGATATATTTAATTCACCTCAATTACAGATATCTACATGTCCCTTTTCAGATATCTTAAATTAAGTTTTGACTAGGAGAAATGACGTTGTAGATATCTATAACTGGAATTAGTACTAGTCGTAATTCAGTTACAGATATCTGTAATTCACATAGTGGATATCTGCAACTGAATTGTAGATATCTGTAATGACAAACCCCATACACATGAATGGTTAAAGTGACGTCATTTGTCCTAGGAAGAACGTAGTTGTGGATCTGAAATGTTCTTTTTGACTAGAGGCAAAACTGAATTACAGATATCTTGAATGAAAAATCCAAGTATTCAAAATGTAGTTACGACAAGTCAGAAAGACGTTGTTGATATCTACAATGTTTTTTCTGGAGAGTCAAACTTAGCTTTTAAATGTTAAATCCGCTTGCCATAGTGTTTTCTCTTTTTGTTGTTGTGTTTTCTCTTTTTGTGTTATGTTTTCTGATTTGCTGTTGTGATTTGAACCTCAGGGCCACCGTATCATCATCATCATCATTATCATTATCATCATCAAAATCCGCCCTTCTCTGTCCCTGCGTAGCGCTGAGGTGGTTCTCCATGCCCTTGTGTCCTCCCGACTTAATTACTGTAATGTCCTTTTTTCCGGCCTTCCCATCTCTACTACCAGGAGCCTTCAACTAGTCCAGAATTCAGCTGCTGGACTTTTAACGAAAACAAGTAAATTTTATCACATAACACCGGTTTTAGCATCACTACATTGGCTGCCCATTCAGGCTAGAGCGGATTTTAAAGTTCTTCTTTTAACTTATAAAGCCTTGAATGGTCTTGCACCTCTGTACCTGTCTCAACTGCTCACTCCCTACACTCCGTCACGTCCTCTTCGTTCCCTTGGTTCAAACCTCCTGGTCATTCCATCCATCAATAAAAAAACAGCTGGTGGCAGGGCCTTCTCCTACAGCGCTCCTTTTTTATGGAACGGCCTCCCACAAGATCTCAGAAACGCCACATCCAATCGCAATTTTTAAATCCTGTCTTAAAACGTACCTTTTTACCCAATACTTTGATTAAACTAACTTATTTTAGCATTTTCCTCTGGTGTTTTACTATTGTTTTATTGACTGTCATTATTGGAAACAAACTTTTAACTGTTTTATCCTTTTTCCTCTGGTGTTTCTTCCAATGTTTTTTTATTATCTGTTGTTATTATTGTACTTGTTTTTATTGGAAAGTGTATTGAGACCACGTACCATGGTGATTTTGCACTAAATTGAATTGAATTGAATCATCAAAGCCAATCTGACACTGACTCGTTTAGTTGTTAAACCCGGTCATTGATGGTCAACATGAGCCGATCAGGAGACCGATCATCATCAGATCTGTGATGTCAGCGAAGCAGGAAATTAGAAACACAAACAGACACCGACGTCGGTCAAGGTCGTTTTCAAGGTAGCTGCCTTCACACTCAACACCGTTTGTGTGTGTGTGTTCTTCTCTGCACGCCGCCCACGTCCGCCCTCCGAGAAGCAATTAACAGAATCAAACGCCCTTGACCGCGGCGGCCAACGACTAAACACGCTGCTGCCGCCACCGCTGCTCGACGCCACCGCTGCTCGCCACCGCCACGGGAAAACTGACCAGAGCTTGAGTGTTTGGAAACATCCTTGTACTGCTAAAATGGTTAAATATGTTAAAATCTTTAAAAAAAAATAATAGTTAAGTTACTTTAAATGCATTGTGACATGATTTCGTTACATAAATATATTTCATGATTTGAGTGCATTATATTAAAATGTAATTCATCTGGTTTTTATATGTATATTGCTCGTTTTGAAGGTTATATTTGTAATGAGCTTTTATTTTGAAGAGACCGCTAACATACCTTGTCACTTCCTGGCTGTATTGTGTCTTCCGGTATAAACAAAGGAACAGTATGAATGAGCTGACGGTAAAAGTAAAAGGTTTTAAGGTAAACTAAGGAAAATAAGGAGATAAAGCAACGGTAACTCAGGAATAAAACACCAAAGACGGTATTAGCTACCCCCGAGGAGGTATAAGGTTAGTGTGTGTGTGTGTTAACGGTCATATTTACGTTATGTTACTATGCTAAAGCTAAGCTAATTCTCGCTCACCTGCGGTAAAGCTACGGTGTATTGTACAGTGCAGAGTGGAAACATAAATGTAATTGTGCTTTTTGTGTTTCTTCAGTTCTCAAGTTGGTTTTCTCACGGTGGTTTTCATGGAGCTGTTTGTGAAAATAAAGACAGTTTTGAGAAAATCATCAGTCGGGTCCACAATCTGTCGGAGGGTATGCTACACAATGTATGTGGGTCTTTATCTCTGAAACATCCACCCACGTTTTGCTGTTTGACTAATAAACTGTATGTAATTTAAATTCTAACAACAGACTTCATTTAAACTCCTGTTGCTGCAGCTTTACAATATTCAATACATGAAATTAAACTGCTGCAACATCCAGACTTCAGACGAGGCCGCGTGGCTCTGAATTAATTGTTTGCTAATTTGTTTCCCCGACGGGCAAAAAGAAATTACTGTTACTAGAAGAGTCTGTGGCCTAAAAGTGACTTTGAATGAGGCGCTGCAGAAAACTGAACAACAGTGATGTGATGTCGCTACCAGACTGAAACTAAAACTAAATGTTGGTGGCGTCGTGTCACTGAACTTGTGTCTGTTGGAGCTTTAATGTATCATCAATCTCAACATCAGAGCTGCACAGTTATTATTTAATTTATGCAGATCACAATGTGACCGAGAGGCAACGTCCTCCATTATTATTATATTATATTATTTTTGGTCACATTAATAGATTAAACTTAAATTCTGGCCATAGCATCTGACTTTTTTAACTCATTTCTGGGTCAAAATTTGAGTTTTAAACGTGGAAATTCTCCCTTTTGTGATGCAACCCAATGTCAAGTGGTGTAAAAATCTGATTTTATACAGGAAAATAAATCTGGACTCACATGGTGGAATAAATGTACTTTGCTTTTTGTAATGCAACACTACAGTATGTTTCTTAACTCATTGGCTGCCATTGACGTCTATAGACGTCAATCTAATTACAACCGTTCACTGCCATTGACGTCGATAGACGTCAATTGCGTTTTTCAACAGGAGGGGCTGGAGGACGGTCTGGTGGAGCTTGTCCATCAATATCAGGCTTGTAAACTAGTGTAATGACGTGTAGGTGCCCTGTAGGTGGCAGCAGTGCCCTCTTTGGATGAGAGATCAGCATTGATTATGAGAAGAAGCGAGATGACAAGAGATATAAGAAACTTATCGGAGCCTATGTGTTCCGCACGTTGGCACATTATGTACCGTATGTGTCGCGGTAGTTCGGAGAGGAAGAGGGTCGCGATCGTGAGAAAACGACGGAGATCATTGAAAAAGACACCGACGACCGACACCGACGCTGGACACCGGCGATCAAGCCGGGCCGAGCGGCTGGTGAGAGAGTCAGCAGCTGACGGCTCGGTGACCCGGATTCGTCAGATGAGCGGTTCCGTCCGGATCAACCAGGAGCAGCAGAGACTCGTCCCCACGCTCCAGAAAGACATGAAGGTAATAATATAATACATCAATGGTAAAAAAAATAAAATAAACTAACTTGCTAGCGAGCTAACTTGCTAGCGAGCTAACTTTTACTGCTAGAAGGGCGGATCGCTTTGATCGCCGGCGGAAAGCTTAAAAAAAAAAAACTCCACATCACACTTGACTACAACTATAAGAGATGTATTTTTATGGTAATTATATATATTTCTATAATTTACAGGTCGTGGATCGAGCAGTGGTCGACCATGGGTCAGAGGTCATGTGACAGCTACAAACGTACAAAAAAGTTTTAATATATTTTTTATAATATTTTTACTGATATTTGTAAATAAATTATTATTTTGCCATCAAAAGTCCTTTCTCTGTGTTGTTTTTGTTGTTTTATAAAAGGAGAACACTGTTCAGATGTGTGAGGTGTCACTAAAGCAAAAAATATCAACGTCAAAGTCACTGTTCTGCTTGACACGTTTCTTTCCACAAAAAGCTTATTTTCTCAGTGTTTTGGTCAAAAACTGCTGTTTTTGGCGAAACCAGCCTACGTTCTACTGCTGTTTACAAAAGAACGGAAAAAGGTAGAAACAAACTTTTTTTTCCTATTGAACGAAGAGAGTCTACTCTTTCTCTTGGTAGTTTCGGTGTTTACATACATACAATAACACAATATTCTGTGGGTGTTATAAGATCGTTCAAAATGCTCTAAAACGGCTGGCAGTATGGGGCTCTCTGCTCTGAAAATGGCTGGCAGCCAATGAGTTAATAAATTTTACATAATTTGTCACATTATTTAGAAGAAGAGCGTTTTGGTTTTAGGACATATCCTGCTCAGTGTTGCCAAAATGCATTAAAATTCAAATATAGAAACACAGCAAAAAAATCAATTTAAATGTAATATTTTCAGAATTAAGTATATGTCATACGAGTACATTAAAATCCAGTGTAGGTGGATCAAATATGTATTTTGTGGCATTTAGTTTGACCTTTGTTGAAAAGGTTCAAATGTCATAAAACCAACATGAACACAAAATGTACATTTTAACAAATCTGATTCTTTTAAAACAATTTGTTTAGATTTTTCTTAACTGTTCATCTTGCCAACCCTTTTCTGTAGCTACCGTTATCTTGGTGTGAACTCACAGTGGACGTCCAGAGACAGTCATTTTCATGTTGTGCATTTACAAAAATAGTTGTGTCTTTGTTTTGGTGTTATTAACGTAACCATGGGGGATAGGGTAAAGCCCTGAAAGACAATTTATCATCATTATTGTCATGATTTTTCAGCCTCTTGTGGTCAAACTGAGAACTACAACAACAAACCCTACTATACTATCCTCTCTGGGCTTCTGTAGTTTTTCATTCTGCTGTGATTACATGGAGCCATATGTGTGTGTGTGATTACTGATGTGTGATTATGGGATGGCTGCTGCCTGATTACAGGTGACAATCACAGTGATGATGACGGTTCAGTCTGGACTCGTTCCTCCCACTCATTTCTCTCCAGGACATTTTCAATGATCTCCATCTGCAGCGACAGCGACACTCGCTCATCAGTGGATCATCGCTGGCGTCCGGTTCAATTTACTGTAGCAGCTCCTTTTAGCCCGATGCTGATGAACGAAGCCGCCTCTTTGTTTGTTAACGGCTGGTTCCAGGTCAGTCGTGACCGTGTGAGGACTACACAACGTCTTAGCTAACCCTCAGCTCCTCTGTTGCTCACCATGAGGTTTCTCACAGTTTGAGTTTTTCCTCAGTGGATGTTCTGACTCAACTCATGTTAGCCTGTTAGCTTGGTCAGTAGTGTTCACTGTATCTTATACAATTTACTGCATGGTTGCTATGAGACGTTTATTTATTTTAAAGGGGACATATTATGGAAATATCACCTTAGAAGGCTCTTTAACATGTATTTGGGTGTTTGTTTTGTCTTCCATCCCCAAAAATGTGAGAATTGGCAAAATAAATCTGTAATTTTCAGGCTCATGAGGTTGAAATCCATGTGGGTTTACAAGCTGTTCCCTCAGTTGTCTTCCAATGATGTTATTAGTTTTTGAATTTGCATAACCCCACCCCTACCTGGTTACAGTAGAAAGGGGAGGGGCAAGCAGTGGCTCATTTGCATTTAAAGGGACAGGCACTGAAACCAGCCGTTCTGAACAGGGCTGTTTTGAGAGGATGAAAAGAGCTGTGATGTTTGATCCTTGGGGGATTTTGACCGAAGCATGTCACGGACATGTCTTTAAGACACCTGGGAACTATTTTAATTTGTGGAAAAGGGACAGAATATGTCTCCTTTAAATCTTATTTTCATTTATCTGTCATCCTATTGTCGTTTGTTTCGCACAGATTCAGAGGTTTTCATTCTTCATTGCGCCAACAAAGCTCTGACTGACACTTCCTGTGTCTCAGACAGGAAACTTTATCACAGTGAAGTCGGACACTGCAGTTGTCCAATCAGATGACACCTGCAACATGTGACCATGTTTATGTGCACACGGCCCCTCCCCCTTTCACTACGAGGCCAAGATGAGATGGCCACTGTTGGGCGCGAGGAACGTAAAATTAAAAAGAGAGAGGAATTCACAGTTATTAATTCTCATCGCTCTCAGTGATTGTTACGGGTGATTTGAATATTTAACGACCTGTCCTTCCTGTTTAACCTCTTCCTGCCCCCCCCATCCCCCTCCCCCTCCCCCTCCATCAAAGACCAGACTTCCCTCCTCAGATCTGACTGAAGCTTCTTGCTCATTAAGTAGCGGGAGGAGGACCATTAGATAACGAGTGTGATGGTTGCCGTTAACGCCGAGCCCTCCCCCGAGGTGAGGAAGGAACATATGCAGCGTAATTACATACGCTTCATGTGGAAGCTGAATTTCCATTTAAAGCGGAGAAGATCTGCGGAGGTGATAGGACGGTCGGAGAGCGGAAGAGAAGCAAGCGAGGGGTTAAAGTGAGAGATTGAGCGGTTGTATTAAAGAAAGAGTTGAGGGCCGCGAGGAAATCAGATTCCAGGTCTTTAGAGACCGAGGTCAGAGACCACAACCAGAGGAAACCGATGGTCCAACGAGGCCCGTTTCATCTCCACGGCTGTTAGTCACTCAGATCTTAAAGGGATAGTTCAACATTTTGGCAAATTCTCCTCTCACCATAATCCCTATAGTTATAGCAGTAGGTTTATCACCTTTAATTGTCGGTGCATGTTGTTTTGAGATCAGCTAACACATCAAACCCTCATCAAACTCATCAAATACACAATCCAACAACTCCACAACGCTCTGGTGGACAAGTTGTGACCTGCACATTCACCACACTAGGAAATAATGTATAATTATGTATCATTACGAAACATGAAGCAAATACTCTGGAATGTAGTTCCAGCTGCATTTCCCTCTAAAACAACTCTGTCTGGTAACGTTGTGTTATTATCTCATAGCGTGGTGAATGTGCAGCTCACAACTTGTCCACCAGAGCGTTGTGGAGTTGTTGGATTGTGTCTTTGATGAGGGCTTGATGTGTTCACTGAGCAGCTCACGTCTCTGCCCCGCCGATCTCAAAACAACTTGCACCGGTGATTAAAGGTAATGAACTCAATGCTGATGAGGAGAAATCTGACTAAATGTTGAACTGTCCCTTTAAAGACAGAGGTCGACCCTCTTGTCTGGGACGGTCTTCTGATTTGCAGAACATCTGGAGCAAACATTATGCAGCCAGGTCCTGTTCCCCAGATGTTCAACTCATCTTCAATTGCAAGATCTTGACCAAAAACTCTCACATCGTCTCCTCAGGAGGTTTTTTTAGAAAAAGACCGAGTGGTGTCGTCAACGTAGGTGAACACCTGGACATCACAGACACAGATCCAGATGATGAACCAGCTGCAGGAGTTCGTTCCCTCCCGTCCAGACAGAGGAGCCACAGTCAGGTCAAACACTGAGGTCGGAGTTCGGTCTCGTCCTTCCAAAACCATGCGGCATGAAAACCCTGACGGAGGCGACTCTGAGCACGAAGCCGTCGACACGTTGTAGCAGCAACGACGACGACTCAGACACAAAGTGACAGAACTGATGCATAAAACATCACAGAACAATGCAGCATTAAAGTTTCATCTCCTCTGGAGAGAAGGAGGCCAAGCACAACAAGTGTCACAGAGAGTAATACCTATCAAGACACAATAAGAAGAGAAAATAATAAAAAGACCTTGACCTGCAGAACTGAAAGATTTAAGAGATCATTTGTTCCTGCTGCAATCGTTTTATATAACACTTATTAAAATGTTTTTTTGTGTTCATCTTTTTTGTGTCATTGTTGTGTGAGCTACTGGACTAACTTGAATTTCCCTGCTAGGGATGAATAAAGTATTCTCTATCTATCTAAAGTGGCGACGAGGATGGGATTACTCCGATTTATACTATAAGACCAATATAATCACGGACCACTTCTTGCTTCACTAGGCAGATCTTCCTTTTATTTAACTCGATCTCCACTCGGGTACAGGAGTGCCCTCTAGTGACAGTTCTATATGTCATTGCAGATCAACGGTGTCCGTAAGAGGACATTAATCAACCCAATATATAACAGTATCGTATCGCCAGATTCTTGTCAATACACGCCCCTAATTAATATCATTCCAAGATTAGGAGTTGTGTTTTCCTGTGAGGTCGACGTGTTTCCGGCTCAAGGTCGGAGTCGTCGGCTGAAACCTGCTGTGGCCGACGGAGTCAAACTGATCTGGACTCATCCTGGTTCCAGTGAGAACAGAAGCTCCACTGGCTTCATTTGAATATAAAAACACGTTTCATGTGCTAATGCCGTCCTCAGCTGCTGTAGGTCGTCGTTCTCAAGGTCACTTCTTCCTCTTCTTCCTCTTCCTCATCGCACAGTGTGACACTTCACATCAAAGAGCGGGCGGCTGTGAACGACTCACAGTTCAGACAGAAGGGCAGAAGACGAAAAAAGAAAAGCAGAGATGTGTTTTGTTTTTGTTTAGTTTTTTTATCTGAAGTCAGATTCAGATTGTTTTGTTTATCTACATGAAGCATGAAGACGCGTGTGACCTCTGCAGCTGATCAACAGTAAAGATCTGAGATCAGTGGTGAGGAACAAGAGACGTAAACAGAGCAGCTCGCAGGATGTTAGAAATAAAAATCACGTTTTCACAGGGGAGGGAAATGAATTTGTTAAAAGACACAATAAGTGCCACGCCCTAGTACAGCCAAGAAATTACAATTAATATACAAATTATACAATTAATTATATTTTCTTATGCAGCAGAACCCTACTTTTATTATATACATGTTTATAGTAAATTAAATACAGTAAATTTCTAAATTACACTTACTTACACTTTTTTCGTGTAACGTAACGCGTTAGTTTCGTGAGTTGAGTAATCAGTAACTTAGTTATTTTTTAAGTAATCCGTTACTTTTCGCCGGATAAGGAAAGGAAAATCCCGCAGCCTGCTTTTTGTCAGACAGATGACTGATGTTATTCGTCAGGACTCGGTGCATTTAAAAGAGGCTGTGTGTCTGTTAAATTGCAGCGTGTGCGAGGCGCGTTGCAAAAGGCTTTTCATTTTTGGTAACGCATGAGTACTCTAACGCGTTTTACACTTTTATTCATAGGTAACGCAGTAACGTAACTGATTACTTTTAATTGATGGTAATGTTGTAACTTAATTAACTACTTTCCAAAGTAACTATACCCAACACTGCTAAATTGGTCTGTGACATCAGATGACGAGAGTTTTACTTGTTTTGTGACCGAGAATCAAAAACAAGTGTCATTAAAAACGGTTGATGATAAAGATATTTCTTCAAACCTGATAAAAGGACAAACTGGTTTGGTTTTGGAGGCAACTATCAAAAGGTCAAAGGTCAAAGAGACGTCACAGAACAAGATTTTAGTTGTGTGAATGTGATATCTTAGAAACCCTGAAAAAACTTTAGATTTGGAAAGAAAAGCATGATGCTACCGTTTACTCATCATCACTGAGGACTTCACACAGCGATTCCGACTAAATTTCACACATTTTATGAGTGTAGTTAAACAGGAAGTGACCTGAAGAGTCGACCACCACCTGTTTGACTTTTATTTTGAAATGTGGAGACAAACGGAGGAGGAAGTTTCAGTCGATGTTTCTCTGCAGTGAAATAAAAGTCTAAGTTTGAAGCAGACACGGAGAGACTGATGACTGTTTTCCCTTGGTGTCGCTCAGACGTCGACTCCGACACGTCGTCCGGGTAACGAAGGAGAGACCGAGGCCGAGGTCCATCACACCCTCGACCTGTAATTCCTCCACATGTGATGAAAAGGAGGCGTCGGCACTCGAGAGGGTTTAGGAGGAGAAAAGCAAACAGGAGGGAGAAAAAACACACACACACACACACACACACACACACACACACACACACACACACACACACACACACACACACACACACACACGGTCCAAAAATAGATTTTTGTTCACATGGAAACCAACTGAATGAGATGGAGAGGAGAGGAGGAGGGAGGAGAGGAGAGGAGAGGAGAGGAGAGGAGAGGAGAGGAGAGGAGAGGAGAGGAGAGGAGAGGAGAGGAGGAGGAAGAAGGAGAAGAGGAGAGGAGAGGAGGAGGGAAGGGAGGAGAGGAGAGGAGAGAAGAGGAGAAAAGGGGAGAGGAGAGGAGAGGAGAGGAAGAAGGAGAAGAGGAGAGGAGAGGAGGAGAGGAAGAAGGAGGAGAGGAGAGGAGAGAAAGAAGGAGAGGAGAGGAGAGGAGGAGGAAAGAGGGGAGGAGAGGAGAGGGGGTAAGAGGAGAGGAGACGAGAGAAAGAAGGAGAGGAGAGGAGGAGGAAAGAGGAGAGGAGAGGAGGAGGAGAGGAGAGAAAGAAGGGAGGAGAGGAAGAAGGAGGAGAGGAGAGGAGGAGGAAAGAGGAGAGGAGAGGAAGAAGGAGGAGAAGAGGAGGAAAGAGGAGAGGAAGAAGGAGGAGAAGAAGAAGGAGGAGAGGAGAGGAGAGGAGGGGAGAGGAAGAAGGAGGAGAGGAGAGGAGGAAATGGGAGAGGAGAGGAGGAGAGGAAGAAGGAGATGAGAGGAGGAGGAAAGAGGAGAGGAGAAGAGAGGAGAGGAGATGAGAGGAGTAGAAGCAGAGGAGAGAGGAGGAGAGGAGGAAAAGCAGAGCGGAGATGAGAGGAGTAAACAGGAGAGAAGAGGAGAGGAAGAAGGAAAAAATAAGTGACTTTCGCTGTCTCTTAATTCTCCCCTGTGTTCCCTTTCAAAATAAAATACTGACATAAATAACAGATTGTTGCCCAGAGTTTTGTCCTTCAGGCTTCACCTCCGTCCCACCCTGACTGCAGCAAAATGATTTCCAGTCGTGTTGCTTCTCTTATGACGCAGGTTGTTTTTTTGGTTTTTTAAACAGAGAACTGTGTGTGTGTGGTTGTTTTTTTTCTGGCAGAATAAAGTGTAGCAGCAGCCGATGTTAAGCTTCCTGTCCGACCTCGTTTATCTTCACCATAAATCTTCCCGAAGCAGCGGCAGCTTCTTCAGAGCCGGAGCTGAACAAACTCCTCAGTGTGACACATCGCCTGGATTTCCTCCCTCACCTGGACTACCGGCCGGGATTTGAGGGATTGAGTCAATATAATGAGGTCTGAGGTGTGTGTGTGAGTGTGTAATTCCCATGCAGGCTCAGGTTCAGGCGAAGGTTTTTACCGATGCTCCGGTTCACGGAGACTTAACGACAAGATCCAGCTGCAGCAGGATTTAGTTCAGATCCCGACTCTTCTCACACCGAAGGCAGCGAATGTTAAAGAGGCACAAGGTCAAACAGTAGAAACACCTCAAACTTTCAGGGCTAAGCAGTTTGTGGACGTGAAATAAGAATCTGACTCTGACTTTAATAAATTAGTTTAGTCAGTTACGTTACCACTGGTGCTGCCTGTAGTGCGGCATCTTCTCCGTAGAGGATCTTTGGCTACGCTAACTGGCTTTGATCAAAGACGGTCTAGAAATAACAACGCTCCACTACGAGTCAGTTTCCTGTCTCTGTGTCAGTGGGTTTCTCCATGACTCCGCCCCCTTTAGGAGACCAGCAGGCCGTGACTCCGCCCCCTTTAGGAGACCAGCAGACCGTGACTCCGCCCCCTTTAGGAGACCAACAGACAATGACTCCGCCCCCTTTAGGAGACCAGCAGATAATGACTCCGCCCCCTTTAGGAGACCAGCAGGCTGTTACTCCGCCACCTTTTGGAGACCAGCAGGCCGTGACTCCGCCCCCTTTAGGAGACCAGCAGACCGTGACTCCGCCCCCTTTAGGAGACCAGCAGACAATGACTCCGCCCCCTTTAGGAGACCAGCAGGGCATGACTCCGCCCCCTTTAGGAGACCAGCAGGCCACAACTCCGCCCCCTTTAGGAAACTGGCAGACCATGACTCCGCCCCCTTTAGGAGACCAGCAGGGCATGACTCCGCCCCCTTTAGGAGACCAGCAGACCGTGACTCCGCCCCCTTTAGGAGAACAGCAGACCATGACTCCGCCCCCTTTAGGAGACCAGCAGACCGTGACTCCGCCCCCATGACTGCTGTCCCTCCTAAAGGGGGCGGCCCTTTAGGAGACCAGCAGGCCATGACTCCGCCCCTTTTAGGAAAACCGGCAGACCATGACTCTGCCCCCTTTAGGAGACCAGCAGACCGTGACTCCTCCCCCTTTAAGAGACCAGCAGAGTGTGACTCCGCCCCCTTTAGGAGACTAGCAGACCGTGACTCCGCCCCCTTAAGGAGACCAGCAAACCATGACTCCTCCCCCTTTAGGAGACCAGCAGCTCATGACTCCTCCCCCTTTAGGAGACCAGCAGACCATGACTCCTCCCCCTTTAGGAGACCAGCAGACCATGACTCCGCCCCCTTTAGGAGACTAGCAGCAGCAGGTCTTGAGTCTATTGACTCCAACGGGAGAAGTGAACGTGAGCTCAGATTATGGTCGATTCTTTCGCTCATGTGATCAAACCAAGAAGCCAAGATGGCTGCCTGCATTAACATCATCAGATCAACATCCAATCATGTTAATATTTAGCTGCTGATATCAATAACTGCAAACATCTCTGCACAGACTGTAACAGCAATATATTAAGAGTGTTAATATATCGTACATGTAAACACATAATACTTCCCTGTGGTGATTTTATTAACTCATAATCTGTATTTCAGGAACAGGGAAATATACTATTTTTGTTTACTATTATCTATTGACATATTTTAATTGCTGAATGTTAAGATTTATGTCCATTAACATAAAGAGAAATAAACAGCTTCTTGTGAGAGAAGCAGACGAGTTTCGATAAAGTTATTCAAACATCTGAAAAGAAAGTGAATCGTGGAGAGCCTCATTTATTCTCCAGGGAAGTTAAAGTCAAACAATCATCGTCTGAAGATGCTGTTTGATTATTATGGGCTCTTTGATTTGACAGGTGAATGCCGGCCGGGATAGCAGAGTGAAATCTCTCTGTGTGTGTTGCCGTGGTAACAATGACCCTCATTCTCCAAAAGTTTGATGTTTCCACAAAAGTAGTTTACTCTTGTGATTGCCTCCAGAGAAAAACACCGGCGCTGCATGCATAATTGAGCGAAGGGGGGGGGGGATATTGTGTGTCGAGGTTTTGGTGCATGAACAAGGTCACTGTGTGTGTGTGTGCCTGTGTGTGTACGTGTGCAGTACCTGTCCAGGTCGTCGCTGTCCTGCATGTTGAACAGCATGGACGGGATTAGTTTGTCCATGTGCTGCGGCTCCCAGATGATCGCCTGCAGCTCGTCGTTCACCGTCTTCCTCACCACGCCCTGCAGCCCCTTGATCCCCGCCACACGGATCCTGTACACACACACACACACACACACTCCGTTAGGCACTGTTTACGCCGTGCTGCTGCTAACCTGCATCTTCAGTGATCAATCACAGTGATCAGCTCTGAGTGTGTCTCTTCACACCTGATTTAAAAAGTGTCTCACTGACCACCGGAGTCTGGATCTCACTTCCTGCTTTACATTCAAATAAACAGGTGTTTTTTTAGCCAATCGGATGGCTCGGTTGCCAGTGTGAGGGTTTTGCAACAGGTCTGTCAATGAAATAAAGGTTTAGCCAGGGGTTTTCCTGGGTTGAAATGAGATGGTTGTGGTACCTCTGGGGGAGCAGGACATGTCTGTTCTGATGATACAAGGATGTCTGAATGCATTGAATCATCCCTGGACGCTACGAGTGACAGGCAAACAGCCAATCATCTAACAGCTGTGGAGTAGGGTTGCAGCGCCATCGCCATGTGTGTTTATTGAAAGGACCTGTCTCTCTCCAGCTGTCCTTTCAAAATAAATGCACAAAAAGCCATAAAAAAACAAACAAACACCCACCGACTCGTGAGCTGTTGGCGATGAGAAGTTTAGCGGTGGCTAAAATTCTCTTTGCAGGAAAAAACCAGAGTTTACCTCTTTGAAACAGTAAAAAAAAAATGATTGGTTCGTTATGAAACTGTGGCAGATGACATCACTAAAGTGGGCGGTCCTTCAACAGCGTCAGATGACCATGTTAGCATGCTACGTTAGCATTGACCTCTGAGTTGAACTGTAGTGGATCCATGTTTAGTTACTGTTGTATAAATATAAAAAAATATTAAAACACTGAACCGTTTTCTCCCAAGTTCCTGTTTGTTCATTTTTCTTGTTTCTAACCGACGACTTTGAGAGTTTCAGAGTTTCTCACGTTGTAAAAGCAGCAGATTTGATTCAACTTCAACTTCCACCTCTCGTCTGGTGTGTGAGGAAAAACAACATAACACTTTGAATTAATATAATTTCCAACTCTAACACATGCTGAGACCACACACACACACACACACTCCAATCTGTCAGACCCGAGGAGTCTTTTTTTTTTTTTTTCCTATTTCTGTCTTTCCTCTTCTGCGTTTCAGACCGAGACGCCCGTATGAGCAGTAATAACCAGAGAAACGTGGCGGTGACCTCGTCTTCGCTCCGATCCAATAACCGCCAGAGAAATTCTATTTGGGCGCCGGTCTCTCCACCTACGGCGGCAAAACTAATAATGAAATACAGTCCTACTGTTTACAGCACGCCGAGGTATCAAGCCAACTCGAAAATAATCCCAGCATCCCCCTGGCTCTCACCACCACACCACACCACACCACCCACCCACCCCGACAAACATGCCTGCACACACACACACACACACACACACTCATACACACACAGGAAACTGGATAACAGTGTGTTTCTATGCACAAATATGCTCAAAGACCTCGCCGCTCACACAGATCTCAGCTGCTGCAGCGACGCTCTGGTAAATAGAGACAGAGGAGTCTCCAGGTGTTTTAATACACTGCTGATGTGAGATGGAGTCAGGGTGGAGGGGGGGTAGAGGGGGGGTGGGGGGGTCGCCTGAGACTCAGCGCCGCCACCGAGCTATTTTTACCTTCTTAACACTCAGAGAGCGAGAGAAGGAAAAAGAAAGAAAGAAAGACAGAGAGAGAGAGAGAATCACATTTCCCCGACGACGTCTGTCTCCACAAACTCATTTTTCTCTTTTCAGAAATAAAAAGTGTTGAAGTGCTGATTCAAACCTGCTGCTGCTCTGAGCTGAATAATAACCAGACACTTTCACTTTTTTTATATCCATCTATTTATCTTGCAGACAAGTTTTTCACAACTCATCTGAAGAGGCAGACTGATCAATGATGTTTGAGTTTAGATAAATAAATAAATAAATAAACTCGTAGCTGGTTGGTTTATTGATCTGATCAGTCGTCTCCGTCTCAGTGATAAGAGCTGATGTTGAGTGAGTGGGTGGGGGGAAAAATTCAATACAGCATATGAATGAATGAATGAATGAATGAATTTAGTTATTTATTTCAAACATAAAAAAATAAAAATTTAAAACAAAAAAAGAATATAAACAAAAGAGCAGCGTCAGAAAAGGAGCAGATAGTAAAACTTATATGACTCTACCCCTTTCTTACTTATCTATTAATACATTTATAATTTTAATTTAAAATAAACATTTTACCAATATCCCCAATTAATAATAATTGTATAATTATAAATTATATAATAATATTATCTCGATATGTTGCGAGGCGATATTGTATCAATATACGGACGCCAAGTACTGATCTGAACAGAATAAGAAGTTTATCTTATTAGACAAAAAGCAGATGTTAACAAAGTTTTCATTTGGAGTTGAAATAAGCTGATAAATCGCAATATAGATCGGAGCATATTGCAATATTTTCAATATCCCAATAATATTGTATCCAGTGTGATGATATTGTATTGCAATACTGTAGACAGTGGACAGTTATTCATCAGAGGATTTCCACCTGTTTCTACTAATTTACATTCAGTTTATTCAGAGTTTACTGCACCATATCTGAGGATCATTGCAATGAGGAATATCAGATGATTGATCAGTTATCAGGACTTTTCAATCCCTCTCTTCTTTTCTCTGCTGTAGTTTTACACCTTCATTATTCCACAGAGACGTCAGACGTTGAATCTCCACGTTCTTGTGTCCTCTCAGGTCTGAGGGGGGAGTTCATCTGGATGTCAAACATCGACTCCGGCAGCTTTTTTTCCCTCACTTTTCATTTCATCGTCTCGTCTTTCACATGCTCATGTGTCACAGACGGAGGGAGAGGCCATGAAATATGGATCAGTTGTTTAATTCCATATTCATTGGGATGCGAGTGGGATAAAGTCGTCATAAAAACCAAAAGTGACGCGACACCAGCAGTTGTTTATGTACGAGCGAAGATCAATGTGAATAACGAGTGGGCAGGTTTTTAATTCAGCTGTGACTGAAGCAGCTGTTTTCTGCAGCTCCATCTCCCCACATGAAGAGAACTAATCAGAGGAGCAATCTGCACTATCAATGATCAATCAGCTGGCTCCCCAACAACCGCTGCCCCCCAGCCACACGCCGAGATGAAAGGATTCCTCATCTTGACTCGGTCACTTTCACAGAAATATGAAGATTAGTTTTTGCTTTTAAAATGAAGATAATGAAAGAATCAGAGAAAAGTCTGCAAATGGTTATTACGAGTGAACGCAGCAGCCCGGTTCTAATCAGTGATCAATACGTCATCTCATTCTGAGGTGGTTTTTTAAAGGGACATTGTGTAGGAATTCCTCCCATCTAGCGTTGTGGTTGTATATCGCAAGCAACTCAATGGTATTTTTCATGCTGCATTCACCTGAAATTGGGCAGACAGCAGACGGATGACAGCCGCTGCATGTAACGGCATAAACAAGTGGTCCGTCAGCACGAGGCAAAACAATACACGTGACAATATGTTGTCATGGCGATGTGGTATTGTTTACCTGACCCACGTTTTACCGGCTTTCTCTGGACTTCTGTGACTAAAATGACATCTGGTTTGTTAGCGACGGCCGTCAGCCCGACTGCACGTGAATGCAGCAACAGATATGAACGATATGAACAGCAAATTCAGAGCTGAAAGGAACACTTCAGTTTGTTGATGGGGGGGATTACTGATGAATGAAAAACTTTTGAACCAAATAATCGATTTTTGTGAATAGATAACAGGAGAAGTTACACAATGTCCCTTTAAAGAGGCAGTGTTTGTTGACCCCATATCATCGGATGTGCAGAACAAACATGGAAAAGAGGTGAAATATAACAACCTCCAGTTTCAAGTCAGGACACACAGGTAGAAACCGTTTCCTTTAGATACTTTCATGGTGTTTTCATCTTCTGTTGTTAAGTTTTGTTGATGTTTTTTTTACACTTCACAGCCTCCATACCGGCTCTGCAGCGGCTGAGTTTCCATCACATGTCGACAAAACACGACTGAAAACGGTCTCTAAATGAACCATTGAGTGATTTTATGCAAATGAAGCTAAAAGTTTTCTTCTCCTCTCACACTGTGATGACAGATTCTCAGCACGACTCAGCAGGTATCTCAACCTGGATGTGCAAAAAACCAGAAAAAAACTGTTTCTATTTCAGTTTTGTGAAACATTGCTTTGTGGAGTCATCTAAAAAATAAAAAAAAAATCATTATGAAGAGAGTCCCAGAGATAGATGATGATTAAAACACCTAGATCCCCCCCGCCTACCCTCGACCGTCAGGTAAACCAGAACAAATCCAGACAGAAAGTGTTTTGCCGGTGAATATCAAAACCTCAGTTACTTCACGTTAAGCGACATCTGAACGTTAAAGTCCTGCTGACGTACTCTAACCGTGGTCAACTGGATTTTTACATAACAGGTGTTTGTAGTAGCTTTTGTACAAAGAACAATGGGGGACCCAGAAACGAACCCTGAGGGACTCCACGGGAAGCAGCAAAAGCAAAATATGATGAAAAAACAATAATCGTGAACAAAAGGGCAGCTGATGCAGAAATAACAGTCTGAACTTTTATATTATCAACTGAATATAATAAATATTCAGTGTGGCGTCCTCTTACCTGGTCCTGGTCTCTGGATCTTCATGAGTTGAGTGGCACATGGCGCTGAACTGAGACACGAAGAAGTCGTAGCGGCGATGGTAGGACGGCGTATCCTCCTCGATGTTGGCGAACTTCACAAACTGAAGAGATAAAAGAGGAAAAGCTGGTTAATTCACTTGGTCTTTTAACCACCATGTTAATGTGTGCAGAGAAGATAAAGAGAGTTTAGTGATTTTTTTTTCTTTTTGTTGTTTTGCCCTTTTCCGAATTTCCAAAGTAAAATGTCCTGCAGCTGTTGAATTCTTCCAAAAGACAAATGTTTTCTGTCAAGTATGAACAGAACTGAGACACTGGATGCTGTTCTTCTGTTTTAATTTACCCACAATTCATTGATTTGCAGTCTGTCTTCAGATTAGAGTTAAACTCTGAACTGGAACAGATGAATTCAGACGTCTGACAGTTCATTATATCTAAGACACAGTCACAGTCTGAGAAACCGTCAGCGGAGCGTGTTAACACAGGAAACCAATGACAGGGAGATGACAGACAAACACTGTTAACTCAAAAAACACAAATGAGGAAATTGAAATTGAAGAGGCACAAGAAGAAAAAGAAGTTTGGGCTCATCAAAACTAGTCAGAACAGAAGTAGTTGAAACGTACAGTTCAAGTTGGACGTTTCAACTACTTCTGTTCTGACTAGATTTCATGAGCTCATTGAGTAAGTCAGACAGGAAGTAATGATAAAGGAAAGTCGATGGAGACATAAGAGAGAGATCTAAGTGTTGACAGATGCATTGATGCTTAAAGGGATAGTTCAACATTATGGCAAATTGGCCCATTGCCATAATCCCTATAGTCCTAGCAGTAGGTATACCTTTATTTGTCGGTGCCAGCTATTTTTAGAACGGCGGAGCAGAGCCGCGAGCTGCTCAGAGCTACGCTACGGAGGCCAATGGGATTTCTTGGTTTCCCTCTTCTAAAACTAATGACATCATTGTCAGACAACTGAAGAAACAGCTGGTAAAAAAAACACATGGATTTCAACCTCATGAGTCTGAAAATTACAGATTTGTTTTTGTCAATTCTCACATTTTAGGGTCTGGAAGGCAAACACCCAAATAAATATATGTTAAAGAGCCTCCAAAGAGTAATATTTCCATAATATGTCCCCTTTAATACAGGGACTACAGACTGGGCTGTTTGTAAACTGCTGCTGTCTTTTATGTAGAGCTCGTTGAAGAGTAACAGAAAGCTGAATAACACCGTCACCCTCTGATAACTCTGACCTGCTGACGGTTGTAAAGTGTGGATTACTCACAACTCACAATGCACAACGTCGCTCCCAGTGAGTTTAAAAATACATTTGTATTCCAGCTCGGCCACGAACTGGAAGCAATGGCGATAATGATAATAACCGTTAAGAGAACTACACCCCTCCAAGCCCCCCTCCATCCCCCTCTATCCCCCGGGCTTTTGTCCAGGCTGTAATTTCCTCCCTCCAAACAAGTGGAGTATCCTCTCTCTGCAGTCAGCTGCACTCGAGAGCCGTCCGTCCCTCTCCACCCGGTCATTGTCCACTGCTACAAATTGCCTCTGTACAGTTTGGCAGCGGTGACGGATACCCTGCCGTTCCAGCCCATCATTTCCTGGCGTTTGGTACCTGACCTCTCCTGGGGGTAATGGCTCAGATGGAGAGGGGGGGTGGGGGGGTGGGGGGGGTATGCTGGCAGCTGGAGCGCAGCAGAGCGGTTGGTTTCTCCTCAGCTTCCAGTGTATTAGCATGTTACTGCAGATGAGTGGGGAGGGGGATCCAGGCTTTAGACGTACACAAGAGTGTGGGTGGGGGCTAATTACTGGCTGGTGTTTATGAGGTTCTGAGGGGAAACTCTGATCACGACTTGTACGTGGGTGAAGTGTGGAGGCTCCCAGATGGGCTTACGTTGGCTTTATTCAGTCAGACGACGATATATGGAGATTTCATATATATATACATACATTATATATTATATTGGCACAGTAGAAGACGATAGAATTTGTACTTTGTGTGACATCCAAGAGGTGGAGAACGAAAGGCATGTTGTGTTCTACTGTCCTTTCTATGACTTTATAAGACAAAAACTCTTTAGTAAGGTAGATCCAAATAACGAATTTGTGTGATTGGACGATGCTGAGAAGCTAAAACATCTTTTTCAGTTGAATATATTTGCATTTTCTTTATTTCTTGGTAAAGGCCTGGGCAATGAGACGAAGAGTGATCTACAGATGAGTACTGAAAGTAATCTGAAATTGTTTATTTATGTGTTGCACCTGTGTGGCAGGTAACACCAACAGGAAGGACTGTCTGGTTTTTGTATTTGTCAGTAAAAGTGTCTTGTAATCCAATATGGGATGGGCCACAGTGGTGGCATGACACGAAAAAAAAAATTCATTCATTCATTCAAAAAAATAAATAATTCATATACTGTATATACGTATGTATGCATATAGGCAGAAACATACAACTTAAACCTGAAAATCTGAGTTTGTCTAATTGAACCATCAGATAAAACTCCCAAAACCAACAGGATCAGAGTGAGATTTACTTTATTGATCCATGGAGGGAAATTCCTTTGATACAAAGCTCCGGAATAGAATAATGAAAAAATGTAATGTAAAGCCTGCCACACACATAAAGATAATCGGGCTGATTTTGCCCCGATTTTCCCCCTTCCGACCACGGACAGACACCGCCCGATTATCTTAAGGTCTTAAGATTATCTTATAAGATTCTCTTGTAGTGTGTGGTGTGTTAAGAGTCAAAATTCCCCCGACAATCGGCTCGGGAAACGTTCGGCGCCGATAATCGTAAGTATTAAACATGTTCAATATTTACGATTATCGGGGCCGACTTCGGTGGCCGTTTCAATCAAAAGTCATCTTGTGTGTGGAGAGCCGGTGTTGTGCGGAGAAGTGCCTGCTGGCCGAGCTCTGAGTCTGCATGCTGCTCGCGGCAACAAGCCACTTCTCCACACAGCACCGGCAACCTCACAGAGGGCCACGGTGCAGCCCTGGCATTACATGAGGTTCACACACACATTCACGCACACAGGAGGTTTCCTGATAGCTGATAGCAAAGACAGTAGCGCTCGTAGCCGGCAACAGCCGGCAATACAGCAGCCATGTTTAAACGATCATGTGACCGCCGCTCACAGCCCGTCATGTGACAGCACGGGTCGCTATTGGACAGCCGCTTGACTGCTCGGCGTCCGGAGCCACAGACACACACAGATGGGATCGTTGTAAAGGCTGAAGTGTCCCGCTTTCATTAAAAAAAAAATTACGTCGCTCTCATTGTCCATTCCGGAAATAGACCCGAAAGAGTAGCTACAACGACACCCCTGGTATCGCTGCTGATGCCGGATTGTTTTCTGACCAGAGGGTCAAGATTCTGAAAAATCTTAATGTGTGTGGTGTGCTGTGTTTGGAATATCGCAGCACACCACACACAATACGATCAAAACTGTTCAATCACAGATTTTTTATCTTCATGTGTGGGGTCTCTCACAGATAATAAATCGGTTGAGATTTATAAAATCTTTATGTGTGTGGCAGGCTTAAGGGAGAGATCAAGGATTTGGTTAAAGAGAATATTTCTGAAAAAAAAAAACTGGCAGATACGAACTAACTCAATTTTGCTGGTACAAACTGGTTTTTATTTCCAGCAACCACTGCCCCTATAACTGCAGGGCAGCAGGTGGCGCCACGAGTATCCTAGTAGTGAAATGACACTCGGATGCCGCGAGACGAGCGAGTACTCGAGTTTATAAATCGGTGTTCATGGAATAATGTCAATGTTTAATCCCAGCAGTGGTTTTTATAATCTTTCTATAAAATGACTCATTAAGTAGAATGAGTTGTGTTTGTGTTGGTCTTAAAAAAAAAAAAAAAAAACTGGAATGGGAAGAGTGCTGTAGATGTAGAGAAACATTTGTGAAAGTGGTCTAAATTTTTCCCAGAGCTGTATATCTGATTTTAATGAGGGAGAATCAAGATGTTCATATGTGTATTTTAACAGTCAACACAATGTGAAACAATGTAAAGTGAACGTGAGGTTATAAAATGAAATGAAATGAAGTTAAAGTAATAAAAAGGATTTAAAATCAGAGAATCAGCAGTTATGTATCTGGGAAGCCTTGATGCCACACAATGCACCATAGAATAGATAAAAAGATTTGCACATCCTGCTCATTTTCAGCATTTAACTTGTTAAAAAGTCGTTTGAGACGATTGAAGTCGTTTCCATTTGGCTCTAATTGAAGAGAGGAGCGAATCCCGTCACGTGGAGAGGATTTAAGAGGAAAGGACGTCGTTCTGGCTGCAACTGTGGCGTCATCATGTAAATAAGACTAATCAAAAAGCGACAGGCTTCATGCCTCAATGACGCCTCGCAGGCAAAAGCAGTTAGGATTTCCAACAATGAGGGTGATACAAACACCGGCAACAATTTGTTTTGCCTCCCTCAGGCAATTTTAAAAGAGTTGGATTTAAAAAAAGAAAAGAGAGAGAAAGGTGTCATTAAAATGTGCTGTGAAACGGACTGCATGGTTTTACTTTGTTGAGCACGGTGGTGAAGGAGTAAAGAGTGAAATCCATTTACACAGTCGTCACAGGCAACGTGCCACTTTGGTTAAATTGGTCATTATCCAGCAGACGTACAGATGAACTTCTCCTCTTTTCAACAGCCAGTCTCTGTCCAATTAAGAGGATGCATTATAGAGTTGATGTTCTCTGAATCAAACATTAATTTCCTGGTGGATTGAAAGGCGACTGGACAGAATCCAAAGACAGAGGGCGACAGGTCAGAGAGAGAAAGAGTCGTCACACTCCGTATGTTTTAGACTTAATCTGCCAAAATATTTAATCAAAGGAGCAAAATGAGTCAATAGATGATGATAAGGATGAAGAATATGATACAAGAGCAGCTCAAGGAAGGTGATTTCAGTCCAGAGAAATTCACACAACCTTAAAACCAGCTGTCAGGACTTCCTATTACTTTGTGATGTCACAACAAAGCTGACACCAAGCCCCGCCCCCCCACCACCTGGACCCACCATCCAACACTTTGCAGGATTTGTTTTCTACCAGAACCAGTACCAGTACCAGTACCAGAACCAGAACCAGTACTGCCCAATTCCAATTCTAATTTTCATCCCTACCCCTAGCCCTACGAATTTAATTAGCGATCGTCTTTTCTCCTGGGATGACGACGGAGGTTGGCCGGTTGACGAGCGGTGTCTCTGTGACGAGCCATGTCTCTGTGACGAGCCGTGGAGCTTCACTTCTCTGAAAAACATCGGAGCAAATGTCTAAACAGCCTCATTTGGATAAACCGACCTCACATTGGGGATCTAAACAGTTACTTTATCGCATGAAAAAATATGAAAACTTAACAAAGTGACGTAATAACAGCGTTACAGCGAGAAATAAAACAGCTGCCGGTTGCCGCAAGATGCATTCTGGGAAACTTGTCATACCCCTCATTTTTAAGTGTGCCTCTGAAAAATCTCCGTTTGAAGGTCCAGATAGCCCTACCACTTCCCCCTAACCCTCATCTGAACCAGAATCGGGACACCCCTCCCACTTCATGTGAACGCGCAAAACAAAGGGTTAGGGCCGAGGCATGGCCAGGGCTAAGGGGGGAATTGGAATTCACCCTGAGTGTTTTGTTCTGAAATCTGCTGTTTTTTTTAATTGACTCACTTTAGACAACAGCCAGCCAATTAGAAGAGTGGATCAGAGCCTCCTCCTCCTCCTCTCTTCTGATTGGCTGACACCGACCTGTTGTTACTAGAGCTCCAGAGAGAAGCTGAGAGAGGAGATGGAAAACTACACTGAGATTGTTTTTAGATCTCCTCATGGATCAGCCCTTCAAAATAAAAGACAGAAGACGAGAACATGGAGCTTTAAGATCAAGATCAATGTTACTATTGATAATCTTCTGAATCGATCAGGACTGACATAAAGCCCGTTAGAAAATGACCTACAACCTTTTTTACAGCCAACTCTTAAACCTGTGCAAGTCTCCTTGCTTTACTTCTCTTCTTCCACTATGACTTCTTGCACCTCCACATAATCAAATCAATAACTGATTACTGTACCTTCAAAGTAAAGGACAGGAACATAGAAGTAAATGAGAAAAATGAAGGGGATGTTCACTGACAGTGCGAACTCTCCAGTTGATGTTGGTTTGAGGAGGCTTGCATTCATTTCCCACTGACGTCAGTGTTTAAGTCACAAGTGAAGAATATTACAGGAGGACATGTACATGAAGCCGAGCGCGGGTGTTACCCGAGGCCGCCTCTACACCTGCTTCATCTGCTGCATTACCAGCAGACGTGCCGCCTCTGCACTTCCCTCTCATCAGCAGGCGACGCTGTGTGAAAGGTCCAACAGTCCACAGGAACTTAACGGCAGTTTGGAGACTGAAACTATCAGAAACCCCCGACATCTGCACTTTATCACAGCGGCGTGTCAAGACCTGCCGGGCCCGTTAACGGCTCGGCTGGGAGCTCCGTCTCCCCTCGGCTCTTGTTTGTGCTGAACGATCATCAAAAACCCCCTCCTCCTCCTCCACAGCTGCGACTCGACTGGACCGGACCTCCAGGTTTACTCACTGCAGGTTTCGTGTCGAGTCATCAAAGCTGCACCAATCAGGATCCAGCTCTGCACAGCTTTTAACCTGAGGCTGAGCAGCAATCAAACCTCCTTTTCCCACTTTCACCATTTCATTTTATCCTTCTGTGCAATTCTAATGAGTCCGAAAGAGTCATTCACAGTCATTTAAATCTCCTTGTGCTGCGACCGACCATCACACGCAGTAAGTGAACCTGAAGAGGTAAAGAAAGATATTCCTCTGATAACTGCCTGCAACGTTTTTCTCTTTCATTGTCTTGTAGTTATTCATCTTGTTTGGGATGATAATGAATTAATTGAAAGTCTTCTTACTCTCGTTCTGCAGAGCTTCAAATCAAAGCTCTGAAATCAAGATTATTTTATCAAATTGTTACTTGGATTGACAAGCCCTTTTAAAGACGTATGTATCTGTGTCCTCTGGACCATAATCTACCGTTTTAAATCTCATGCTATACACACTGTACGTCCATTCTTTGTTGCTACTAGCTGTATTTATAAGTCACTTATTATTATTAGTGCCACGAGGGCTGACGCTCCGAGGCACTGACCTTTGACTGCACATGATTACAGTTACAGACACACTAACAGGTTGACAGCTCCTCATTGTCAGAGAGAAAGATGATCATGAGTCTGTTTGTGATTTGCTCTGTCTTGACCTTAAAGAGGAACTCTGCAGGATTTCCACCTTAAAGGTTGAATATGTAGAATATTTATTAAAAGCTATATTTTTTCAAAAATAATACATCCACGGGGTGTTTTGAGGGGTACAGAATGAAAGTATTGCTTTTCCATAACATTTTTTTTTTTAGTCTGAACTAATATTTTAAAATTTTTTGACAGGGTCGACAATGACTTTCTGTCAATGTTCTGTTTACATTCGTACCTGCCCGTAGCCGACATGTGGCTCAATTCTCCGCTGTTTTCCTGCCTCCTCCTGGTCGTATGCGTTTGTTTCCAACCAAGCCTTTTTAATAATCAATCGGTGGATCAATGGATTATCATACATGTTAGGATGGGTGTATTTGTGTAGTCTTATCTGTCATTAACACTTTTACTGTCGGACTCTCGGTGCCACCGAGTCTCTTTTTTTTTCTCCCCTCAACTTGACAAGAGCAGTGACAGCGGAGGCTCTGAGCAGCAGCGGTGTGGAAGACAGAGAGCCTCCAAGATACAAGTCATTTATTATGCTGTTAATGATGGTAAAAATGAAACATAAGGTAAATATCCTGCATAGTTCTCCTCCTCTGCTGTCCTCTGATCAGAGCGAAGTCCCTAGCAACGGCCCGTTTTACCTAGCAACGGTCTGGCAATCGACTGCTGGAACTCTTTTTCTGTTGTTGTTCTGGTAATTCTACATAGTCAACCTTTAACTCAGCTCCATGTCCCTTAGCTCCAGCTCCAGAGTCCTAGTGCTGGTTAAATCACAGACTAGTAACTAGTTCCAGGGAGAATGGAGCGTCTCTTGGATGAAAACCAACCTTGTAAGATCAGAGCCTCCGACCCGGTGTCCCAGCTCTGGTCTCCATGGCGACACCGCCACACAAACGTAACGCGCCCCATAACCCGTAATCTCTTGTTGATGACAGATAAGACTACACAGATATACACATGGTAACATGGTAGATGATAAATAACCTTATCCACCGCTCCATGGATTGATTTCTCACCGGCTTCATTGGAAACAAATGCACATGGAGGAGAGGAGGGTTAGAGACAGATTTAAGTAGACAATGCTCCACCGATTACTAAACATTCAGACACAATGTTATATATCACAAAAAAGTTTATTTTCAACAACATTAACCATAGGTTCAAACATTTTACTCAGATACAAACATCAGATTGTTAGCTGTCATACATCAGTCTCTGTAGTGTAATGATCTAATCTATTGATACCTGGAGTACAACATACACTGATTCTGTAAAGTTGGGACACAAGCAACACAAGGCTGGAAAAGTAAATCGTACGAATAATAAACAGCTGGAGAAGCATTTTGCAACTAGTTAGGTTAATTAGACACATGGATATGATTATCATCATCATATTTACACTTTGATTAAAGCTCATAGATCTCATCAGTGAGTGGATTTGAACAACATTTGATCTGACAAACACAACACAAATATCCAACAAACATTTAGAGCTCAGAGAAGTTTCTATTTTCATGTGGAGAAATGTGAGTTTAGGTAAAGAAACATCATCATGAGCAGTGATCTCCTCCACGGCTCCAGCTCCACCTCAACAAACTCAAACATCAACACAACAAGAAATGACAAGAGGTCAAAGTCCCGCCCATAATGTTTGATTGACAGGTGATCTCTGTGCAGTGCAGAGACACAACAGCAATGAGCTTTTAGCAACAAACATGGAGACTAAAGAAAGTAATGAACTAAAATACAGATTTGAACCAACTGCACGATGATGGGATATCGTACTTTGGTTAGTGACCATTGGATGTCCACTACATTTCGTGGTGAATTGTGGGATGATGCACTATGTAGATAATTTTAATGATCACTAATCATTCGGACACCACAACAAAATGGCGTGCAAAATAGGTATCGCAAAAAAGTTTATTTTCAACAACATTAACCATATATTCCAACATTTCACTCGGAGAATGCAAATATCGAACTGTTAGCTGTCATACATCATTCTCTGTAGTGTAACGATATAATCTATTGATACCTGGAGTACAACATACACTGATTGTTTCTGTAAAGTTGGGACAGGAGCAACAAAAGGCTGGAAAAGTAAATGGTACCAACAACACACAAACACATACAAACAATCACCAATACCCAACAAACATTTAGAGCTCAGAGAAGTTTCTATTTTCATGTGGAGAAATGTGAGTTTAGATAAAGAAACATCATCATGAGCAGTGATCTCCTCCACGGCTCCATCTCCACCTCAACAAACTCAAACATCAACACAACAAGAAATGACAAGACGTCAAAGTCCCGCCCACAATGTTTGATTGACAGGTGATCTCTGTGCAGTGCAGAGACACAACAACAATGAGCTTTTAGCAACAAACATGGAGACTAAAGAAATTGACAAACTAAAATACAGATTTTAACCAACTGCACCTTCAATGATCTTTGTCTATTTGATGTTTACACAACTCTGCAGTGGAGTCGAAAAACACATAAAATCCAGCATGTAAAGGCTGAGTGAATGTGGTCTGGACTCTGTGGAGGAGAGTCATGGTTTCAGAGACGCTGTAGAAGGACAGAATACCTGCTCTGTGATCCAGGTACACTCCTACTCTGGAGGACTGAGGACCTGGGACTGGAGTCTTGATGTTGTTGAACCAAAATGTGAAACTGTCGTTTGTACAATATAATGTCCAAGATTTGTCATTGTCTCCAAACCAACTGTCTCCCCCTGATCTGCTGATATTCTTGTATGCGACTGCTACATGAACTTCACCTCCTCTCCACTCCACCTCCCAGTAACAACGTCCAGTCAGACTCTCTCTACTCAGGACCTGAGCATATGTGAATCTGTCTGGTTGATGAGAATAAAACTTATCTTCGTTCATTAATGTTACTTTTCTGTTTCCCTCAGATAATAACAAATCTCTGTTTGCTGTATTTGGATCCAGTGTGATTTCCTGTGAATATCTTAAGAAGTCAGCTCTGGTCCTGGGCTCTGGTGGTGACAGTAAAACATCCACTTGAGTCTCTGTCAGTGAGATGTTTGTCCATGTCTCTCTCAGAAGGTCCTGTAGTTGATCTCTGAGCTCTGACACAGCTGCTGTCACATCCTCAAAGTGTCTGAGAGGACGGATATTGATGCTGGATGAGTGTGTAGATGGACTGAGTGCTGACAGTGAGGGGTAGTTGTGTAGAAACTGGGTGTGATCCTCTGTGTGTGACAGCAGCTTCAGCTCAGCGTCTTTCCTCTTCAGCTCAGTGATCTCCTGCTCCAGCTTCTTCTGAAGCTCTTTGACTCCACTCACTTGAGTTTCCTGCTGGGATCTGATCTGCTGCTTCAGCTCAGAGCTTCTTTTCTCCATGAGACGGATCAGCTGAGTGAAGATCTTCTCACTGTCCTCCACTGCTTTATCAGCAGAGCCATTGATGGCCTCCACCTCCTGTTGAAGCACCTTCACATCTTTATCTCTGTCCTGGATTCTCTGCTGGATGTTTTGTCGACTCAGCTCCAGCTCTCTCTGCCTCTCAGTCCTTTCTGCTGCAGCTGAGACTGTGTCGTGGCCTTTATGTTCATCCAGAAGACAGACAAGACAAATACACTTCTTGTCAGTGCGGCAGAAAATCTTCAACACCTCATCATGACGAGAGCAGATGTTCTCCTGGAGCTTCTTGGAGGGCTCCACCAGCTTGTGTTTCTTAAATGTAGGAGATTGAAAATGAGGTTGGAGATGATTCTCACAGTAGGAAGCCAAACAAAACAGACAGGACTTGACGGCTTTGAGTTTCCTCCCAGTGCAGACATCACAGGCCACATCTTCAGGTCCAGCATAGCAGTGATCAGCAGGAGCAGCTTGGAGTCCAGTCTTCTTCAGCTCCTCCACTAAAGCTCCAAACATGATGCTTTTCACCAGGTAAGGTCTTGGTGTGAAGTCCTTCCTACACTGAGGACAGCTGTAGATTTTCTTCCCATCCTCTTCGTCCCAGTGGGTTTGAATACAGTTGAAGCAGTAGCTGTGTCCACAGGGAATAGTCACTGGATCCTTCAGTGGATCCAGACAGATGGAACAAGAGAAGGTCTCCTGGTCCAGATGAACTCCTTTCTGTGCCATTTCACCTCTCACAGACGACAACTGTCTGAGTTTCTGTTGCTCAGAAGTTGAACTAGTTTGAGCCCTGATCTAAACAATATGTGTCTCTGCAGTGAACGGGGCATGTCAGCTCCTCCTCTTCACCACATGTTGGTTCCACCCATCTTCAAACTGTAAATCTGAAGGGGAGGGAACAAGGAAACACCTGAACAGGATGTAGCTCACTGTGTTTGAGAGCAGAAAATCATGTTTTTCCTAATTCCAGTGTGAGGAGCAGCAGCTCTGGATCTCAACTTTGTGACATATTTCCAATAAAGACTTGTTAAAAACTGGCAAGTTAGATCATGTGTCTGTCAAGGTTGTAAAAACCTCCTGGTATCTGATCAGGTGTGACTCAGTCCTGTTTGTTCAACCTTTGTACGACACAAAGTTCAACAACAGCACAAAGTGTTTTATGTCTTGGTTTATTTGCAGTAGACAGAACATGTTGGCATTGTGACAACTATCTGACCTTGATTCAGGGATAGTAATAAAATAGTAATAATACTATAATATCCTTTATTTGTCCAGCACCTCTCAATTATTAATCACATAACCCTTTTCAAGAAACATCTCATGGGTCACATCATCAGTGATGTGACCTGGAATCATCAAGTGTTTCAGGTCTGACAACATCAGACACATTCGCACATAGGCCAGTAGTTGTTCTGGGTTTTGCCAGAGGTTTCTTCCCAACTTTGATGAATGTGACCAGGGTGATGATGTTTGCTGGTGCTCATGGCAGCAACTGCCTTAAGCCCCTGTTCATGGTGCTACTGATAGCAACTGTCCTAAAGAGCCTCTTAGCAAAGGAGGCAGGAAGGTGTCTTGAAGAGGGCAAGATGGCGCCAGGGTGCATGGCTGGCCGTCTGTCGCTCTGCGTTTGCTGTGTGTTTAGTGATTTGCCTATTCTGCCATGAGGTGTCGTCTCTCCTCACCTATGATCGTCAGACTCTACTTGAGATTGGAGGCTTCTTCCATCAGCTCAAATATGATCCATTGGTGAACATTTCTCCATGCCTCGAGGAAATCCCGGTGTTCCTGAGGCGTCCTTCACTCCATCTTGCCCGTCAGAGACGCCGGAGAAGGCGAGGTAAACAAGAAGGCCTCTGGGTCAGGCTGGAGGCTCACTTGAGGTCTGTTTGTGTGTTGGACTGTGGCATTAATCGGCACTTTCTGGATGCTTGCCCCGCCCTGCAATCAAGGAGGATTAGAGCCCGATGGATCTGGCACGTGCCGCTCTTGCAGCATCTGCTGTTTGGCGAACTCTGATCAGCTGTTGCTGCCTCCTAGCAGCTGGCGTGTTCAGACCAGGATTTGCGGCGTGGACCATGGGAACCTCCACACACTGAAGCGTGCTTCACCTTCGGACACTTTTAATCTCCAGTTGGCTTTGTTGAATGTAAGATCTGTCACCAACAACACCTTTTTACTGAATGACTTTTTTACCTCACCCAAACTGGATGTTCTTAACTGAAAGCTGGCTCCGTGAAGGCAATCTTGCTCCTTTTTCGAAGCTCCTTCCCCGTGGATGTAGTTTCCTCAGCTCCCCTCGCACCACCAGCAAAGGTGGAGGACTAGCATCCATATTCAAATCCACCTTTCACGTCCAGCAGTCTCCAGCCGTCAACGGCTCCAGCTTTGAGTTCCAACTTTTTGAGGTAAAAATCCCTGTGACTGTTCTCTGTGTTCTGGTCTATCCCCCACCGAAATTTAACAAAGACTTTATACGGGACTTTGCAAACTTTGTGTTGGCTATTATTTTCAAGTATGATCACTTTTTAATTGTCGGCGATTTTAACGTGCATGTCTGCCGTGAGACCAGACCGCTGGTCAGAGTCTTTCTGAATCTAATTAACTTGGAGTTGATGCATGAAAAAGGCCATATTTTGGATCTTGTACTGTCATATGGACTGAATGTACAAATAATTGAAATCTGCCACACACCTTTTTCTGACCATCTACCTGTTTTATTTTCCCTCTCACTACCTACACCCCCCACCACGGACTCCGCGCCCGTTTACCGTCTCCGTGTCTTTAACTCTTCGACTCCTCTGCAGTTTTCTGCTGCCTGGAAAGACTTGTATTCTCTGGATGACTTTGGCGACCTCGATGTGGATGTTTGTATGAAGTTGTTTGATTCTCTCTGTACTGAGATCTCACACTCCATTGCACCTATGACTTTAATGCGTGTTAAGCCACAAACTGAGCCTTGGCTGAGAGAGTCCACTCGTGCACTCAGACTCGCATGTAGACAGGCGGAGAGAAAGCGGAAAAAGGACAATCTCCAGATTTCTCAGGATCTCCTACCTGATTGCCTTCTTAATTTTCAGCAGGCTTGTAAAGCTACTAAAGCTGAATATTTTTCTCACTTGTCGCTAAAATCGCCCACAAACCTCAGGTTATTTTTAATGCTGCACAGTTAATTGCAAATCAAGTTGCATAATTAAAATGTTCCAAATCAATGGCGACCACAATCCTAACCACGATCCTTGGCTGCAATGCATGATGGAATATCTTACTTTGGTTAGTGACCATTGGATGTCCACTACATTTCGTGGTGAACTGTGGGATACAATGAGTGCAATATTAATAATCACTAAATATTCTGACACCACTACAAATGCCGTGCAAAAGTATCACAAAAAAGTTTATTTTCAACAACATTAACCATATATTCAAACATTTCACTCAGAGAATGCAAACATTGGTCTGTTAGCAGTCATACATCAGTCTCTGTAGTGTAATGATCTCATCTATTGATACCTGGAGTACAACATACACTGATTGTTTTTGTAAAGTTGGGACAGGAGCAACAAAAGACTGGAAAAGTAAATGGTACAAATAATAAACAGCTGGAGGAGCAACTAGTTAGGTTAATTAGTAACATAGGTATGATAATGATCATAATATTTATACTTTGATACATAGATCTTATCAGTGAGTGGATTTGAACAACAACAACATTTGATCTCACAGACACATCAATGTAAATGTGACTGTAGATTTCTTAGTTTCCACAGTGAGAACAAACCTCAGTGATAAAGGAAGGTCTGGTGATTTCTCGGTTAAGGCCCAAACAACAACACACAAACACATCAACACAAATATCCAACAAACATTCAGAGTTCAGAGAAGTTTCTATTTTCATGTGGAGAAATGTGAGTTTAGGTAAAGGAACATCATCATGAGCAGTGATCTCCTCCACGGCTCCAGCTCCACCTCAACAAACTCAAACATCAACACAACAAGAAATGACAAGAGGTCAAAGTCCCGCCCACAATGTTTGATTGACAGGTGATCTCTGTGCAGTGCAGAGACACAACAGCAATGAGCTTTTAGCAACAAACATGGAGACTAAAGAAAGTAATGAACTAAAATACAGATTTGAACCAACTGCACCTTCAATGATCTTTGTCTATTTGAGTTTACACAACTCTGCTGTGGATCCATAATCAAGGAGCCAAACTCCAGCATGTAGAGGCTGAGTGAATGTGGTCTGGACTCTGTGGAGGAGAGTCATGGTTTCAGAGACGCTGTAGAAGGACAGAATACCTGCTCTGTGATCCAGGTACACTCCTACTCTGGAGGACTGAGAACCTGAGACTGGGGTGCTGATCTTGTTGAACCAAAATGTGAAACTTTTGTTGAAACAAGCTAACAACCAAGATTTGTCATTATAACCAAACCCACTATCCCTGCTGATATTCTTGTATGCGACTGCTACATTAACTCCTCTTCCTCTCCACTCCACCTCCCAGTAACAACGTCCAGTCAGACTCTCTCTACTCAGGACCTGATAACATCTAGTGAATCTGTCTGGGTGACGAGAATAAGACTCTTTACTCATTAATGTTACTTTCCTGTTTCCCTCAGATAATAACAGGTATATGTTTGCTGTGTTTGGATCCAGTGTGATTTCCTGTGAATATCGTAAGAAGTCAGCTCTGGTCCTGGGCTCTGTCAGTGAGTTTGTCCATATGTCTCTCAGAAGATCCAGTAGTATATCTCTGAGCTCTGACACAGCTGCTGTCACATCCTCAAAGTGTCTGAGAGGACGGATATTGATGCTGGATGAGTGTGTAGATTGACTGAGTGCTGACAGTGAGGGGTAGTTGTGTAGAAACTGGGTGTGATCCTCTGTGTGTGACAGCAGCTTCAGCTCAGCGTCTTTCCTCTTCAGCTCAGTGATCTCCTGCTCCAGCTTCTTCCGAAGCTCTTTGACTCCACTCACTTGAGTTTCCTGCTGGGATCTGATCTGCTGCTTCAGCTCAGAGTTACCTTTCTCCATGAGACGGATCAGCTGAGTGAAGATCTTCTCACTGTCCTCCACTGCTTTATCAGCAGAGCCATTGATGGCCTCCACCTCCTGTTGAAGCACCTTCACATCTTTCTCTGTGTCCTGGATTCTCTGCTGGATTTTTTGTCGACTCAGCTCCAGCTCTCTCTGCCTCTCAGTCCTTTCTGCTGCAGCTGAGACTGTGTCGTGGCCTTTATGTTCATCCACAGAGCAGAGATAACAGATACACTGCTGATCAGTGCGGCAGAACATCTTCATCACCTCATCATGACGAGAGCAGATGTTCTCTTGGAGCTTCTTGGAGGGCTCCACCAGTTTGTGTTTCTTTAACTGAGCTACATCATGATGAGGCTGCAGGTGTTTCTCACAATAAGAGACCAGACATTGCAGACAGGACTTGACAGCTTTGAGTTTCCTCCCTGTGCAGGCATCACAGGCCACATCTTCAGATCCAGCATAGCAGTGATCAGCTGGAGCAGCTTGGTGTCCAGTCTTCTTCAGCTCCTCCACTAAAGCTGCTAACATGGTGTTTTTCACCAGGTCAGGTCTTGGTGTGAAGTTCTTCCTACACTGAGGACAGCTGTAGATTTTCTTCCCATCCTCTCCATCCCAGTGGGTTTTAATACAGTTGAAGCAGTAGCTGTGTCCACAGGGAATAGTCACTGGATCCTTCAGTAGATCCAGACAGATGGAACAAGAGAAGGTCTCCTGGTCCAGATGAACTCCTTTCTGCGCCATTTCACCTGATTCACAACAATGACGACGACGACGACGACGACGACTGTCTGAGTTTCTGTTGCTCAGAAGTGGAACAAGTTATAACTGTGATCTAAACAACATGTGTCTCTGCAGTGAATGGGGCCTGTCAGCTCCTCCTCTTCACCACATGTTGGTTCCACCCATCTTCTTTTTCCTCATTCCAGTGTGAGGAGCAGCAGCTGTTGATCTCAACTTTGTGACGTACTAACAATGAAGAAGTTGTAAAAACCTCCTGGTATCTGATCAGGTTTGACTCAGTCCTGTTTGTTCAACCTTTTTACGACACAAAGTTCAACAACAGCACAAAGTGTTTTATGTCTTGGTTTATTTGCAGGAGACAGAACATGTTGGCATTGTTACAACTATCTGAACTTGTTTCAGTAATTGTAATAAAATGGTAATAATACTATAATATCCTTCAGAACCTCTCAACGATTAATCAAATCACCCTTTACAAGACACATCTCAAGGAATCATCTAGTGTTTTGGGTCTCATAACATCAGACATTCGCCCATTGGCCAGTAGTTGTTCTGGGCTTTGCCTGAGGTTTCTCCCCAACTTTGATGAAGGTGACCACCTTCTTTGGGCCAGGATGGTGTTTACTGGTGCTGATGGCAGCAACTGCCTTGAGCCCCTGTCCCCAGCAACTGCACTAAAGAGCCTCTTAGCAAAGGAGGCAGGAAGGTGTCTTGTTCTGTCCTCAGACATGGAGGTTTGCTGGACAGGGCATCGTAGACTGCCTGCACCAGGTACCGGACATGATGGAAGTCTGTCTGCATGGTATTCAACCAGGTTTTGGTCGGGTTCAGGCCCGGGCTTCAACCACAGGTCGGGTTGGATCGGGTTTTAGGTTTCAGGCCTGTTGAGACCTCCATGTTTTTTTTTTTCCCGGGGTAACCTCCTCCTCTTTCTGGGTAAGATTTCTGACCAATGAAAGAACTGCTGGATCGTGCATGGCATGTGTCTACAACTTTGGACAGTTGAGAGAGACAGGAAATGGGCAGAGAGAGGGGGAATGACATGCAGGATAGGGCCGCTTGATGCGGGATTCGAACCGGGGTCGCCTGCAGTGAGGACTATAGCCTCAACACATGGGGCAGGTGCTCTGCCAACTGAGCCAAACACCGCCCCAGCAACTGAATTGTTTTAGCCCCGAAATGGAACAAAGCAAACAAGCCAGAGGTCTAAATACACCCTAAGATGACCCATTGGTCCTTTACTTCTCTGAAAACGTCGGAGCAAATGTCCAAAAAGGCATTACTTTAATGAACTGACCACATATTGGGGTAACTTTCTGGGAATTATGACAGCATTTGGCCATGCAGGATATTCAGTGCATGCTGCACGTTGACGCAATGATGATTCTTGACTAATCAGTTGTCAGCTGTGTTTTTATGTCACTTTTTTAGCACCTCTTTACCCATTTTGGAACCTCAGCCAAGGTGGTACCAGAAAAGTAGTACCAGGTACTACTACTACTACTACTACTACTGCTACTACTACTACTACTAGGTTTCCATTAGTTGTTACAGTTACAGTATGTTGTTGTCAGTCCTGTTCTGTCATACTCTATGCACCCGGTGCTTCATGCCTTAGACAAATATCCTTCCTTCTCTTATCTTATCTCAACTGAATGATTTTAATGATTTTACAGTCTCATTTTTATTGGACCTCAGTGCCACTCCTCTCTATTTCTGCAGCTGCTGCACCGTCATCATCTTGGCCTGTGTCTGACTCCGCCCCCTAGTCCGGAAATGGTCAAACAGGTGGCTGTGTGGAGCCGAGTCAGGTGAGAGTGGAAGAACCCACTTCAGAGGCGTTGGACTGGCTCACGGGGGAGATAATATAATGAGGGGGAATAAAAGCAGATGAGAGCAATAATCTTGTCTCCACGTGGTTTTTGTCCCGAGTTGTTTATGATCCAGGATCTGTAGGCTACATAAATCTGATGAGGGAGCTCAATGGGGGGGGGATAAGAGGCAGCAGGTCGGGAAGATAAACAAGTAGAAGCAGAGGTTTCCTCAGCACATCTGGCTTCAAACACCTGATGTATAAACTCCCCTGAGTGTCTGGGAGAGGACGGATGAGTCTGTGTTATTGAGACGGAGAAGGAGGAGGAGGAGGCGGAGGTACTTCTAGCTGACAGGGTCTGGTGATAAAGTTAACTGGTGCATACGTGTGGAGACAGAAAACACTCTGCTGACACACACACACACTGTGACACTCTGTTGTTCCAGTGAGGTGAGAGGTGATTGGTTGGTTTTGCTTGTTTCTAATTTCCCTGTGATTTTTAGATCAAACCGGAACATGAAACTTTCCTGGTTCAGGTATCAGCCCTTCAGAGAGGAGACAACTACAACTCCCAAGATGCATTTCAGTAGCAAAGATCCAGTCACTAATGTTGTCAATTTACAGGAACGCAATGAAACATCTGTTGAATCTGGAACAGCTGGACCCACCATCCAACGCAGGACTTGGTTCTTCTTCTTGTTCTTCTTGCTGTTCTTGTTCTTCTTCTTGTTGCTCTTCTTCTTCTTGTTGCTCTTGTTCTTCTTCTTGCTGTTCTTCTTCTTCTTGTTGCTCTTGTTCTTCTTCTTGCTGTTCTTCTTCTTCTTGTTGCTCTTGTTCTTCTTCTTGCTGTTCTTCTTCTTCTTGTTGCTCTTCTTCTTCTTGCTGTTCTTCTTCTTCTTGTTGCTCTTCTTCTTCTTGCTGTTCTTCTTCTTCTTGTTGCTCTTGTTCTTCTTCTTGCTGTTCTTCTTCTTCTTCTTCTTGCTGTTTTTCTTCTTCTTCTTGCTCTTGTTCTTCTTGCTGTTCTTCTTCTTCTTGCTGTTATTGTTCTTCTTCTTTTTGCTCTTGTTCTTCTTCTTGTTGCTCTTCTTCTTCGTGCTGGTCTTCTTCTTCTTCTTCTTGCTGCTTTTGTTCTTCTTCTTGCTCTTCTTCTTCTTTTTCTTTTTCCCATGAGAAGATCTAAAAACCATCTAAGTGCAGTTTTCCATCTCCTCTCTCAGCTTCTTCCTGGAGCTCTAGTAACAACAGGTCGTTGACAGCCAATCAGAAGAGAGGAGGAGGAGGACTGTTTTCTGAGTTGCTTTGTGCGACTGTTTTGTTGTGACATCACAAAGTGACAGGAAGTACCTTTAAACTGTAAACTTGTTAAATGTTTAATAGATTTTATAACTGCTGTTTCTTCTCTTTTCACCTGGAGGTTGAGTTTACGTTTTCATTTTCTAACTTCTTCCTCTTCGCTGCATGAAACATTGAAATCTGTTTTGTTTCTCCACCGTTCTGAAACGTTCCTCCTTTTCCACTCAACTCATCCCAGTGACTGAGTGTCAGTCTGAGCTCAGATACCGGTCCTGTCTGTGTTTGTGGACGTTGTTCGTTCAAAGTGCTTCAGAAGATGACGAATGTTATGATTTTATCTCAAAGCCATAATGATATTAACAGAAAGCTGCGATTCATACGGCTCACACACACACACACACACTACAAACAGGACATGAAACACATCATTCAGCTGCAGCCCAGAGGTTAATGTCGCTGGTTAAATACCTAATTTAACTTTTACGCTGGCAGTGGAAATGGCCCTATAACATATCCGCTAATTATTATTAGCCTCTCTAAGCCGCCAGCAAATGTCAGACCCATCTCTCCTTCCAAGTCTTCTGAAGGTGAACCCAAAGTTTTTCTTTTTTTTTTCCTCCCCCCCCTCTCTCCCCTTACGCCTCCTGTTCTCAGCCTGTTGTCCTTTCCATTGTCGGCGGCTCAATCTGAGCAGGAAATGGAGCTGAAGGCTTAGACGTGAAAGCTTTTGCATTATTTATGTGTGGTATTTAGACCCTGACAGAGGAGCAGAGACAGGTTGGTAGCAGCAGAGTTGGGATGTTGGAGGGTGGTTTAGGCGGGGTGGAGGGGGTGGATGGGGGTTGGGCCTTTTAGGTGTGAGCTGTGTTAATTAAATCTCCTCATGGCGCCGGTTACAAAGCTTAAATGCAGCATTTAATGTGAAGGTTTGGTTTTACACAGTAGCTAAAGAGAAGGAAGCCTGAGTGTGTTGGTTCAGAGCTCAACAGGTCGAGGTTGAGAGGAGGAAGTGGACGGCTGATATCACACTTAAAAGCAACACCATGTCATTTTTCCACCTTAAAATAATGTTTCTAAACTCATTTAAGTGGTAGAATAACAGTTCAGGTAGGAGGAACACAGCTCCACCGAGGTCCTGGTACACCACAGTTCTGCTGAGCTCCAGAGACCGAGCTTAAGCCCGGTCTCCCTGCTCCTCTCACCCACACACGAGCACCCCATTCTGGGCTGCACGGCCGACCAGCCTCCCCCCACCAGAGCTCCGGCGACACACAAAACCCTCTTTTCTACTCATTTTAGTCAACACATTTCCATGACTTGGCAGAAAGTTTCCATGAGTATGCATGACCTCTAAACGGTCAATGTACTGTATGCATGAAATATAGGAATTAAAAAAAATCATCATCTTGACAGCTGTACTTTCAGATATTGCCTCACCCTCTACTACACCCACATGCTTGAGCTTTTACACTGCTGACTTGTATCATCAGAACAGACATGTCCTGTGATTCTCAGCTTTGTATCCATTAGATGTAGCCTACTCTTTACAGCAAGGGGTGGGACAAAGCCTGACAGCTGAGAATATTACTGTCAGATGAAAAAAATTCCATGACTTTTCCAAAACCTTTGGGGTATTTTTAAGTTTCTAAGACCTTTCCAGGCCTGGAAAATGACATTTTCAAATTTCATTACTTTTCCAGGTTTTTTCCAAACGGATGAACCCTGACCGGTATCGGCAACAACAGCAACAGCAACGGCAACAACAATGGCAACTGCACCGGCTCCATCAACAATTTCATGCAGGCTACTGAGTGTGCTTCTCTGGGGAAACAGCATACAGTCCTATTTACAACACAGGTAGCAGACAGTTGCACTTCTCAACCAGAGTAGCTACTGAATCTTACATTGTGTTGATTTGAAGAAAACCAGCCAGAGTAAGAAAGGTCAGAATAGTATATAGTATATGATCATGGATTCCACGCTGGGGAAATTCACTTGTTGCAGCAGCAGCAGAGGAAATAAGGTAGAAGGAAAAACAAAACGAGTACGAAAAACTGTAGAGAGAAGAAAAACACAAAATCAAACCATAACTAATGAAGCATAACAACAGGTCTGTGTCAGCCAATCAGAGGAGAGGAGGCTCTGAGCTTTAAAAATGTAGTGGAGCAGAAACAGCTGAGTCAGTCCAGACTTTCTTACCGAGTTGGTCCCCAGGACCTGCAGGTCCGGCTCTCTAGACTCCAGCAGCTTGGCCACCATGTGCAGGAAACTCTCCACGAAGGGTTTGATGCTCTGGGAGTGACAGGCCATCAGCAGCTGGTCCAGAGCCTCCATGGCGATCACCACGTACCTGGGGACAGAGTTTGAAACAGAAACCTCAGATCTCTCTTTCTTTAACCAGAGATTTTTTCTGTGTTTCGTGCTGAAACCGACTCTCTGAAGTCGCATTAATTAGCTGCTGCTGCTGATTAAATTTGCCAATGATTGATTTTCCTGAGCTGCTCATCTGTAACAGCTTTCGGCGTGTCACTGCACACAGCGTTCAGCCGCTAACGAGCACAGCCACTTCATTAACACCCGACCGGTCTTAATGTAGAGATGAGACATCCCCCGAGTGTCTGCACAAACACTGACATTCCTCCAAGACGTTCAGGTGCTGCTTTTATTTTGAAAAACGCATTTGACTAGACCAACATCTGTGACATCAAACAAATCTCTTGTCGGCAGCAGGAACACATGAAATAAGACGGAAAATAAGCAAACAACCGCACACTGTGACGACTCTACTGTGATTTATTTGTAGTGAACAACGTGTTTCAGTTGTAGCGTTGTTAGGTTTTAATTGCTTCCGGTCACATGATCCATCATTGTCCCATTTTGACATGCCAGCATTCAAAACATTGACATTGTAAGATTTCCAATAATAACCATTGTACATCATATCTTTATTGCAGCCTCATGGTCCAATAAAAAGAAAAGAAAAGGACAATACAAAACAAAGAGACACAGATGTTCAATTTTATTGTGTTATTTTTTGCTGTACCATTTTATCCTGTTTGTTTTCCATGTAAAGTGACTTTGAGTACCTTGAAAAGCGCTATACAAATGAAATGTATTATTATTATGTATTAGATTACTAAAATTATAATAAAATAGTACAGTAATGTACATAATTTTTAATCACCTACCTTTGATCGTATTCTATTCTATCTTATTCTATATTGTATGGTGATTCCTGCTAGCCTATCTATTTTGTGTGTTATTATATTATTCATATGAAGGTATGTGATTCAGAAATGATGTGATTTTAAACTTTATTGCTGCAGTGAGATACATTTGTACAGTTATGAATACTGTAAAATGGTTATTATTGGAAATCTTCTCAATGATATCACCGTTTTGAATGCTGGCATGCAAAAATGGGATTATGATGGATCTATTTAAACACAGACGAACCTGACGATGCTACACACGAAACGCGTTGTTCGCTCATATTGTGCGGTTGTTGCTTCTTTTTCACCTGTGTTAACTTGTGTTGTTGCTGACTGTGACTCACCCGTAGCGGTGTCGCACCACGTCTCTGCTCAGCCTCTCGGCCAGGTACGCTCCGATCCGGTCCAGCTTCTCTGGAGCCGACACAGCGTAGAAGGTCAGCTTCTCCATGTCCGACTTGCTGAGGCCATCCTGCAGAGTACACAGAGTAAACCAATCAACAGTCGTTCACTTGAGACAGGGACTGAACGTGTTTTTAGACAAAGCCCAAGACAACCTGAACTAAACTTTCTGCTGCTCAGAAACTTTATTTGTTTGAATCGTCTGGTAAAAACTAGGGCCCGACCGATTTATCGGCGAGCCAATTAAATCGGCCGATTATAGCCCGTTTGAGAATAATCGGTAATCGGCCAAAACTCGCCGATTGTCGCCGATATTTTCAGAAATAAAATGCAGGGAATAAGACTTGGTTTTACTTTGAAAATGTTCCCCCATTTGAAAAGATCTGGCCCTTCAAAATAAAAGCCCTATAGCCTTTCATATACAGTTCAGTCATATTGATTTTGACTTAATTTTGACAAGTCAGGGCTCCAATGTTTTTTGTTGGAGCCCTATCAATCGAGTTATATCAATCTATATATATAGATTGATATAACTTAAATTGATACAATTTTAAAACTTTATTTAAAAAAATAAATAATCGGCCGATTAATCGGTTATCGGATTTTTTCCCCCCTAATAATCGGCATCGGCCCCAAAAAATCCATATCGGTCGGGCCCTAGTAAAAACACAGAGGTATTTATTATGCAGATTTTTAAACCTTTGTCCTCAGACTGAACCTCAGCATCGTTCTCTCCAACACACATGAACACACCGCTGCCAGGTGTTGTATGAAAAGGGGGGGAAGGGGGGAGTTAATCCAAACGTCCGTCCGTCCCCTGAGTGTTTCTCTGCGGGTGATAATTAATTTGACGAGGTCTCGAACCAGTCGAGCTTTTCCATTTCCACTTCCCCCCACAGAGACGGGACGAGACGGCACAAAAAAAAAAAAAAACACTACGGCAGCATTTAAGGGACAAACCCAGCTTAGTGTTTTTAATTAACGGGGGGTCAAGGAATCAAACGTGTGATAATAACTTGCTGTGGCCCAGTTACCAAAGTCATGGCACTTTTTTTAATAACCCGATTCATCAAAGGCTCGTCCAATTATTTCAATACATTTGGGGGAGGGGGGCTCTGTGGTGGGGGTGTCACTTAGTCTCTGTGGCGATCTCCACACTGTGTGAACGACGGTGCATCAGATCCACTGGGACAGACCTGCCGGGGTTTTAAGGGTTTCAGAAACTGAGACGAAGCGTTGATCAAAAACTAACATCAAGACCATGAAAAGTGTGAAACTGAGTTCAGACTCTGACGTGACGACTGCTGCTGTGAAATGCTGCAGAAATGATGAATTATGGCGACTGTTTGACCTTTGACCCGCCTGGATTCCACCGAGGGTTTTCTCTCAGACTCATTAGTGCAAATGAATGCAAATTAAAATTCAATTAAAACTGAAACTCATGGTCACCAGAGGACGATCCAGACGAGTTCTTCAGCCCGTTAGAGACCATTTTAAGAGTTAAAGTAAGTAAAAGTTTATTTTCTGGAGCTTGTTAAGTCCCATAAATCATCAGTACGTCTGTTGATGATCAGGATTTTGGAAACAACGAGGGTATCGACAGTCTGAGCATTTAAAATGTGGAATAAAGACAAATTAACAATGAAATATGGGATCTTAGTTTCAGCTTTAACAGATGTAGCTTTAAAATGAGAGTTAAGAAAGTTCATACATCAGGTCAGGTTAAGAAAAGTGACACTAATGTTGATATTCATGGTCTGCAGGGAACGATCCACATGTTTGTTGTGATTTCATCCAACATCAAAGAACAAACTGTCAGAATCAGATATAAGATATTAACAATGATCAAACTCCTGCTCCCCACAGGATGAACCTCTCCTCTTTGTTTTATCCCATCCAGTCTGGATGTCACGAACACTGCAGCCTCAGTGGTTCTCAACCCTTTTGGACCCCCCTGTATATTTTTTTAGCAACCCTGAACAGCCCCCTTTACCCCTTATCATTACACAGGCATGATGTGTGGGGCAAAAAAGTCCCAAAACCATTTTGACAGAAATAAAAATAGCCTTTTTAATTTCATCATTGCATATTTATTAACAGTTCTGAAGGCCAAATGTAATGTTTCAAAAGCTGAACATTGCACAGTTTCACACTATCCTCCTTTGTGATATTTCACAATAAAAGCCCAATTAAGCTCATGATTTTAAAAGAACACAGGAAGTGTTGGGTCTGTAGTAATGGCACAATGCAGTAAATTTGTGTCGTAGTGAATCAAAACCATCAAAATGCAGCTTTTTACCAATATACAAGCAATTTCCCATTCAAACAAATGGGATTAGGGAAAACGCCAATTAGCTTAGCTCCTGTAGTTTAAGGCAATAATGATGGCTCTGGTCACTATTTTAGTAAAATGATAAATGTCTGTGAAGGTCACTCAATAATAAGTGATCAGTACCCCTTGTAATTACACCAAGTACCACTAGGGGTCTGAGTGCTGCTGGTTGAGAAACACCAGAGGGTCTTTTCATTTCATCACAGTGGATGGATTTAAATTCCACATTGTGTAAAACACTTGAAAAAGCGTTGGCAGCTCATATGAGAGATAAAGTCACGTTAAAGAAACTTTCATCTAGTTCCTCAAAAACACCTTTCATCCACCTGAAGTGTGTGTTACTTACTTTAGGGTCCTCGGGGAAGATGTTGTCCACCAGGCGTTTGTACCTCGGCCTCAGCGGCCCACAGCAGCCGCACACTCCTGCAACACACAACAGAGACCGGGGAGGAGCGTTAGCGACGTTTAGCCTCCTGACATTCTGCAATTAGCGGCTGTCAGGTTCTGAAAATCCTCCAGGAGGAAACTCAACAACAGAGGAAAAACACACGTGAAGCTCAGAAACGAGGAAATTGGATCTCAGGTCCAGGTTCAAGGTTTCTTGGCAGGCAATTTGTTAGGTTTTTATTGAGTTCTTTCCCATTTTCTACCTGTTTTTGTCCTCTGAAATCTTTCTATTGTAGCTTTTTTGTGGTGAAATTCATCCTGCGTTTCTTTTCTTAGGTGCTGGGAACATGATGTACATTTAGCAGCAGTAAAAACTCAGACTCAAAGTTCCCCCCGTGTGTGCACAGATTAGCTGAATGTTCCTCCCGGATCAATGTGCCGTGACTGTCGGAGCCGTGTGTCGTTCGGTGAAATGTCAGCGTTTTTGTGTCTGGAAGAGCAACAGACCGCGACTGAAAGGTCACGGCAGCATTCAGCTCCTCAGACAGACGATCAATGACCGGAGCTGTTTAGCATCAGGGACCAAACTTCACCCAGACGTCTCAACACAAACACAACAGGCGCCATTCTGCTGTATTTACGCTTTAAAGAAAATGTATAGGCCTATTAAAGTTCATAAATTTGAACAACGGCCTCAGAAATGTATCTAAATATTAATTAAAGCTTCACATTTTATTCTCTTCCTGTGTTTTATTTTGGAGGGTTTATCCATGAAAAGATCTAAAAACCATTTCAGTGTCAGCTTCTCTCTGGAGCTGTAGTAGCAACAGGTCGGTGTCAGCCAATCAGAAGAGAGGAGGAGGTTCTGAGCCTCTCCTCTGATTGGCTGACTGTTTTCTAAAATGATGCAATAAAAAACAGAGCACATTTCAGAATAAAACACTCAGAGAAAGCAAAACATGCAAGTTGTTGGATGGTGGGTCCAGGTGGTGATGAGGGGGCGGGGCTTTGTTGTGACATCACAAAGTGACAGGAAGTCCTGACGGCTGGTTTTAAGGCTCAGTTTCTGAATACAGGCTGTGTGCATTTCTCTGTGGACTGAGGCTTTGATACTTTCACAGTATTAATATAGAACCTAGAGCTGCTTTATAATCACACTACACATGGACATCTACCTTTATACTGTATGGAGCTTTAACACAAACATCTACCTTTATACTGTATGGAGCTTTAACACAAACATCTACCTTTATACTGTATGGAGCTTTAATACAAACATCTACCTTTATACTGTATGGAGCTTTAACACAAACATCTACCTTTATACTGTATGGAGCTTTAACACAAACATCTACCTTTATACTGTATGGAGCTTTAACACAAACATCTACCTTTATTTTGAAGGAGCTTTAACACAAACATCTACCTTTATTTTGAAGGAGCTTTAACACAAACATCTACCTTTATACTGTATGGAGCTTTAATACAAACATCTACCTTTATTTTGAAGGAGCTTTAACACAAACATCTACCTTTATACTGTAAGGAGCTTTAACACAAACATCTACCTTTATACTGTAAGGAGCTTTAACACAAACATTGATCTACCTTTAGAAAACGACATCAATTAGTCAAAGTAAGAAGTTTTCTTTCAGTCTGATCATTTGGCTTTCATACATTTTGCAGAATCCTGTTGAACTTTTTGAGGTTTTGACCATAAACTCCTGTATAGATCATAAACATGTGTGATCAACTCAGTTTAAACTCTGTCCATGCAGCTTCAAAACTACTCAAACATGTCGAGTCGGCATCTCTCCTTTGCACGGATGCAACGTGAACTCCATTTATCATCGCTGCCTGTAAGAGTCACCTTTACCTGCTCAGACTTAAAACAAATTAACTTTGGCGAGGTGGTGGTGGGGTTTATTTCCCAGGAGCCCCCCCCGCCCCCCACCCTCCCTGTTCAGACGGTGTAACAGCTCCCAGAGCAGCCTTCACCTGTCGGAGGAAGGAAGGAAGGAACCTCTCAGGCTCAGTCAGGTCACCTTAACACCTCCAGAGTTTATTCCTCACCTGACGCCGAGTTTAACAGTGTGGAGATTAATCAACTTCACTGAAGGCTCGTATCAACGGCTTGTCACCAAGGAAACCTTTCCAGAGCCGCCGCTGCCGCCACCGTGGCTTTAGAGCCGCTCATTATGGATTCGGCAATTACCGGCCACATGAGGGTTAGGGACGATGGAGGTGGGGAAGGTGGGTGGGGGGCTGCAGCAGAGTATTAATGTGACCACGCTGGGTTTAATGGAATTCAGCTGTGAATGTGGAGGAGGCGGAGGGAGGAACGTTTTACAGGAAGTGACTGAAACACGAGGAGGCAACAACAACAAAGAGGCGGCGGCAGCGGCGGCCGGGATCAGCTGACGAACGGCGAACGGCACGGTGTCGGTTTACAGGGAAACAACAACACGACACTGAGACGGTGAAACCAGACAAGGACGAAGATGAAGACGAGCCGACGTCACAGGAGAGGAGAGATGCACCTGGGATTTAAAATAGTCCGTGTACACGACGTGTCCTACTGAATGGAAAGTGCAAAATCATAAAACTTTGACAAAAGGACAAGGTTCATTTACCTCTTTATTTTGGTATTCACGTGTTCGTGACAGTAGAAAAGGGTATTTCAGTCATTTACACTTATTATTCATTTTCATTTAATTTGCAGATAAGCTAATGACAATTAGTGATTTAGGACGCTAGGCTGTGACAAGGCTAACAGTTAGCCTACCTGTCTGCAAAGGCATCATGAACACAGCACACCACAACTTTATTGTTGTTAATTTAACATTAATACAATGTAAAACCCAGTTTGATTCAGAAAGAAAAGTCGATCAGTTGTGAGACCAGGACGGGGGCCGTTGATTCGCTGTTTTGGTAAGCAACCGGATCCAGGGTGAGAGAGACAGGCCTTTCCGGCAAAATAAAAGCACCAAGCTGATAAAATGCGGTGAAACTCTTTAATTTAAGGAATATAATTTACAAGAAAGTCCCCGAGCCATTAAGTTAACCTTTTGCTTCTATTGTATTACAAGTGAATGTCTATTTTATAAGTTTTATGTTGGTGAACACTTTTATTTTGGTGAATTTGGTGATTTCCATCTCCGCTAGAAGACGGGAACCATGCAGACAAAATTCAGAGTTAACAGACACCAGGCTCTTCAGAGAGGCAAAGAGCACTGGTGACGCGAGGCTATGACACACCTGCCTCCAGCCACTCGCAAATCAGCTAACTAAAGACAACAATTCACTTGCTAACACAATGATACGTCTATCACCTCTTTTGGACTATGTTTCTTTCTCATTTTATATGATGAAAACCAACTATTTAAAATAGTTTGTTGTCCTTGTGGCTCTATTCATTATGTTTCTGAGTAGAATATGGCCTTGACCAATTATGACTGTTCATACTGGCCCCACAAATTAACCACTGGTGTCAATGCTGTTTATTAACTCTCAGCCCAGTGAGAATCAACCATTCTTCATCAGCAGCTCCTGTTCTCCTTGTTGCTCTTGTGGCCATTTGTCTTCAAACAAAGTTAAAATCCAATCTCAGGCTCCAAAGGCCACTGATGCATCATGGGAACGTAGTTTTTACACATCGTCCAAACAAAGAGACGTGAGACTAGAGATTAATTTCTCTAAACAAACACACAGAGTAAACAGAGCAACACGGGGATCATGTTTCCACCCAGGTGCATGCTGGTCCTAAACCTGTCCTCCGACTGAAATAACCTCCAGCACTGATAGTGATACGCATGTAAACACGTTTAGTTTGAGGCAGAGGAGCCTCGTTCCAGGCAACAACGCCACCGTCCTTCATTATTTTGTCTTAAAGGGATAGTTCACCCAAAATTCAAATTTCACACATTATCTACTCACCCTCATGTCGACTAAGAGCTGTGAGTCCTCCGTCCCTTCTCTGAGTTACGGGGGTCCACGTAGCAGTATTTGTCCATATAATGGTTGTCAATGGATACCAACTTTCTTCGTCCAAAAAGAGACACCAAAAAACATCCAAATACCTCAATGCTGCTCGTCTGTAATGTCCATCTTGTATTGAAGCCCCAACATGAGAAATTGTTCCGCCGGTGACACAGGAAGAGCAGTGAACTGAGACACTGGGAGCTTCCGCTACAAACAAGCTTAAAATATAGACTTATTTAATTTTTTTCAGAACAATTTCTCATGTCGGGGCTTCAATACAAGACCGACATTACAGACGAGCAGTATGGAGGTATTTGGATGTTTTTTGGTGTGTCTTTTTGTTACGAAGACAGCTGGTATCCATTGACAACCATTATATGGACAAATAATGCTGCACGGACCCCCCCGTAACTCAGAGAAGGCACGGAGGACTCTGAAAATTCTCACAGCTCTTAGTTGACATGAGGGTGAGTAGATAATGAGTGAAATTTGAATTTTGGGTGAACTATCCCTTTAATGTGGGTGGTTTTGTATTTTGGCAGGAAAATAACTGTGGAAAATATGGTGAAACAAGACAAGAACTTTCCAGGTTTGTTGCTAATTGCTCTGTAAAATGATCCAAAACTCTGATATTTATATATAAATAAAAAAAGTAAAACCTACTGAACGAGTTAAAAAAAAAAATATATATATATATCTCATTTCGTTTGAGGCCAAATTACAGCAAAACGATTGGAGCCTGAACTTATTTACAGCTCGACCTCCACACTGGAGGAGCTGGTGATGTGTGAATGTAAACACACACACATGCTGAGCACTAGTGGAGTCACAGCATGTGTGTGTGTGTGTGTATAGACAGGGAAGGTGAAGTGAAAACACCTGGGAGGACGCGGCTCCTCCTCCGGTATAGTTCAACATGTTGGCAAATTGGCCCATTGCCATAATCCCTATAGTCATAGCAGTAGGTTCGTTACCTTTAATTGTCGGTGCAAGCTGTTTTTAGAACGGCGGAGCAGAGCCGTGAGCTGCTCAGAGCTACGCTACGGAGGCTCATGGGATTTCTTGGTTTCCCCTCATCAAACTCATCAAATACTAGGGCTGCCCCCGACCAAAGATTTTGTTGGTCGACCAGTAGTCGTCACTTATGGCGATTAGTCGACTAATCGACCCCCCACCTTGAGGGGAAAAAAAAATTTAAAAAAAAAAAAAAAAATTTTTTTTTTTTTTTTTTTTAATTTTTTTTAATTTTTTTTTGCCCGCGGTCAGGTTGAGAATTAATTAATTAATGCTCGTGACTCCGGCCGTGTTGGGTACGAGATTCAACAACAAGCCGGTCGGGTTTCACCGTTATTACCGGCAGAATGCCCGTTTATCACCAATAAACACAGTAGATGAGGAGGGTAAAAAGTTACTGAGCTCAGGCTGTGTGACGGGGGTGCGGGGGTGGGGGTCCGCGGCGTGGAGCGGTGCGGGCATGGTCTCTGACATAGAGGTCTCTGACTGCAGCGGGGACCATCATGGATCCGCTCCGTGACACTGAGACTGGCCGCCGGTGAGCGCTGTGGGACGGGACCGGGTCTCAGACAGCACCGCTAATGGTGACAGCGGTGATACGAGAGAGACTGCCGTGCCTTGTAAAAAAAAAAAAAAAAAAAGTGTCACGTCACGACTTCCTGTATCTGGCCCTTCAAAATAAAAGCCCCATAACCTTTCCTATACAGTTCAGTCATTGATGTTGGCTTAATTTTGACAAGACACGGCTCCAAATGTTTTTTTTTTTTTCCTGCGACCAATCGACCAATGAAATTTTGGTCGGCTAATGATTTTTTGGTCGACCAGTGCTTGGTCGACTATTTGGGGGCAGCCCTATCAAATACACAATCCAACAACTCCACAACGCTCTGGTGGACAAGTTGTGAGCTGCACATTCACCACGCTATGAGATAATAACACAACGTTACCACACAGAGTTGTTTTAGAGGGAAATTCATGCAAAACCACTGATGTGTGTTGCCTTCAGGGACAGTTTTTCATCAAGCGGTCTCTGTATTTCCCTCTAAAACAACTCTGTGTGGTAACGTTGTGTTATTATCTCATAGCGTGGTGAATGTGCAGGTCACAACTTGTCCACCAGAGCGTTGTGGAGTTGTTGGATTGTGTATTTGATGAGTTTGATGAGTTTGAAACCAAGAAATCCCATAATGAGCCTCCGTAGCGTAGCTCTGAGCAGCTCACGGCTCTGCTCCGCCGTTCTAAAAAATAGCTTGCACCGACAATTAAAGGTAACGAACCTACTGCTATGACTATAGGGATTATGGCAATGGGCCAATTTGCCAACATGTTCAACTTTCCCTTTAAGACTGAAAATGAGTCTTTAAACTAATGTATAATGAAAATAGCCATTAGCTCGGGCCGTGTTACAGTATCTTTGATTACTATGCTCTGTCTGAAAGCAGAAACCACATGTATCCCAGTTGGCTGCTTTCACTGCCGCTCAGTTTCTTTGTTTGTGCACATGAGGCACCGGTGGCAGAGAGTGAATGACAACAGGCTCCAAATTACATTAAAAGCCATTCTGGCTAAGAGCATCGTGGCTCCAACACCGGAGTCGAGGCCATGCATCAATTTGAGCGTCCAGCTATAGATCTGCAGAGACGGCTGCATAATCACAGCACAGAGAGAGAGAGTGGGGGAGAGAAGGGGAGAAGGGCCGCCGATGGAGAGATTGCGGTGGTCACGCGTGCTGATAAATTACACCCCAGCACAACAAACTCAGCTGGCTGAGGAGAGGCCATTACACAGGATCAAATCCATCATCCCGCTGCCACCAAACACAAAGGCTGAGAGAAATTAATACAAATGCAGACGCTTACGCAAACGCCTGCTCTGCTGCTGCGCGTGCTGAGAATCCATTAGTTATATATATATATATATATATAAATAAATGGATTCTCAGCACGCGCAGCAGCAGAGCAGGCGTTTGCGTAAGCGTCTGCATTTGTATTAATTTCTCTCAGCCTTTGTGTTTGGTGGCAGCGGGATGATGGATTTGATCCTGTGTAATGGCCTCTCCTCAGCCAGCTGAGTTTGTTGTGCTGGGGTGTAATTTATCAGCACGCGTGACCACCGCAATCTCTCCATCGGCGGCCCTTCTCCCCTTCTCTCCCCCACTCTCTCTCTCTGTGCTGTGATTATGCAGCCGTCTCTGCAGATCTATAGCTGGACGCTCAAATTGATGCATGGCCTCGACTCCGGTGTTGGAGCCACGATGCTCTTAGCCAGAATGGCTTTTAATGTAATTTGGAGCCTGTTGTCATTCACTCTCTGCCACCGGTGCCTCATGTGCACAAACAAAGAAACTGAGCGGCAGTGAAAGCAGCCAACTGGGATACATGTGGTTTCTGCTTTCAGACAGAGCATAGTAATCAAAGATACTGTAACACGGCCCGAGCTAATGGCTATTTTCATTATACATTAGTTTAAAGACTCATTTTCAGTCTTAAAGGGAAAGTTGAACATGTTGGCAAATTGGCCCATTGCCATAATCCCTATAGTCATAGCAGTAGGTTCGTTACCTTTAATTGTCGGTGCAAGCTATTTTTTAGAACGGCGGAGCAGAGCGTGAGCTGCTCAGAGCTACGCTACGGAGGCTCATTATGGGATTTCTTGGTTTCAAACTCATCAAACTCATCAAATACACAATCCAACAACTCCACAACGCTCTGGTGGACAAGTTGTGACCTGCACATTCACCACGCTATGAGATATAATAACACAACGTTACCACACAGAGTTTTTTAGAGGGAAATACAGAGACCGCTTGATGAAAAACTGTCCCTGAAGGCAACACACATCAGTGGTTTTGCATGAATTTCCCTCTAAAACAACTCTGTGTGGTAACGTTGTGTTATTATCTCATAGCGTGGTGAATGTGCAGCTCACAACTTGTCCACCAGAGCGTTGTGGAGTTGTTGGATTGTGTATTTGATAGGGCTGCCCCCAAATAGTCGACCAAGCACTGGTCGACCAAAAAATCATTAGCCGACCAAAATTTCATTGGTCGATTGGTCGCAGGAAAAAAAAAAAACATTTGGAGCCGTGTCTTGTCAAAATTAAGCCAACATCAATGACTGAACTGTATAGGAAAGGTTATGGGGCTTTTATTTTGAAGGGCCAGATACAGGAAGTCGTGACGTGACACTTTTTTTTTTTTTTTTTTTACAAGGCACGGCAGTCTCTCTCGTATCACCGCTGTCACCATTAGCGGTGCTGTCTGAGACCCGGTCCCGTCCCACAGCGCTCACCGGCGGCCAGTCTCAGTGTCACGGAGCGGATCCATGATGGTCCCCGCTGCAGTCAGAGACCTCTATGTCAGAGACCATGCCCGCACCGCTCCACGCCGCGGACCCCCACCCCCGCACCCCCGTCACACAGCCTGAGCTCAGTAACTTTTTACCCTCCTCATCTACTGTGTTTATTGGTGATAAACGGGCATTCTGCCGGTAATAACGGTGAAACCCGACCGGCTTGTTGTTGAATCTCGTACCCAACACGGCCGGAGTCACGAGCATTAATTAATTAATTCTCAACCTGACCGCGGGCAAAAAAAAATTAAAAAAATTAAAAAAAAAAAAAAAAAAATTTTTTTTTTTTTTTTTTAAATTTTTTTTTCCCCTCAAGGTGGGGGGTCGATTAGTCGACTAATCGCCATAAGTGACGACTACTGGTCGACCAACAAAATCTTTGGTCGGGGGCAGCCCTAGTATTTGATGAGTTTGATGAGGGGAAACCAAGAAATCCCATGAGCCTCCGTAGCGTAGCTCTGAGCAGCTCACGGCTCTGCTCCGCCGTTCTAAAAACAGCTTGCACCGACAATTAAAGGTAACGAACCTACTGCTATGACTATAGGGATTATGGCAATGGGCCAATTTGCCAACATGTTGAACTATACCGGAGGAGGAGCCGCGTCCTCCCAGGTGTTTTCACTTCACCTTCCCTGTCTATACACACACACACACACATGCTGTGACTCCACTAGTGCTCACATGTGTGTGTGTTTACATTCACACATCACCAGCTCCTCCAGTGTGGAGGTCGAGCTGTAAATAAGTTCAGGCTCCAATCGTTTTGCTGTAATTTGGCCTCAAACGAAATGAGATATATATATATATTTTTTTTTTTAACTCGTTCAGTAGGTTTTACTTTTTTTATTTATATATAAATATCAGAGTTTTGGATCATTTTACAGAGCAATTAGCAACAAACCTGGAAAGTTCTTGTCTTGTTTCACCATATTTTCCACAGTTATTTTCCTGCCAAAATACAAAACCACCCACATTAAAGGGATAGTTCACCCAAAATTCAAATTTCACTCATTATCTACTCACCCTCATGTCAACTAAGAGCTGTGAGAATTTTCAGAGTCCTCCGTGCCTTCTCTGAGTTACGGGGGGTCCGTGCAGCATTATTTGTCCATATAATGGTTTCAATGGATACCAGCTGTCTTCGTAACAAAAAGACACACCAAAAAACATCCAAATACCTCCATACTGCTCGTCTGTAATGTCGGTCTTGTATTGAAGCCCCGACATGAGAAATTGTTCTGAAAAAAATTAAATAAGTCTATATTTTAAGCTTGTTTGTAGCGGAAGCTCCCAGTGTCTCAGTTCACTGCTCTTCCTGTGTCACCGGCGGAACAATTTCTCATGTTGGGGCTTCAATACAAGATGGACATTACAGACGAGCAGCATTGAGGTATTTGGATGTTTTTTGGTGTCTCTTTTTGGACGAAGAAAGTTGGTATCCATTGACAACCATTATATGGACAAATACTGCTACGTGGACCCCCGTAACTCAGAGAAGGGACGGAGGACTCACAGCTCTTAGTCGACATGAGGGTGAGTAGATAATGTGTGAAATTTGAATTTTGGGTGAACTATCCCTTTAAGACAAAATAATGAAGGACGGTGGCGTTGTTGCTGGAACGAGGCTCCTCTGCCTCAAACTAAACGTGTTTACATGCGTATCACTATCAGTGCTGGAGGTTATTTCAGTCGGAGGACAGGTTTAGGACCAGCATGCACCTGGGTGGAAACATGATCCCCGTGTTGCTCTGTTTACTCTGTGTGTTTGTTTAGAGAAATTAATCTCTAGTCTCACGTCTCTTTGTTTGGACGATGTGTAAAAACTACGTTCCCATGATGCATCAGTGGCCTTTGGAGCCTGAGATTGGATTTTAACTTTGTTTGAAGACAAATGGCCACAAGAGCAACAAGGAGAACAGGAGCTGCTGATGAAGAATGGTTGATTCTCACTGGGCTGAGAGTTAATAAACAGCATTGACACCAGTGGTTAATTTGTGGGGCCAGTATGAACAGTCATAATTGGTCAAGGCCATATTCTACTCAGAAACATAATGAATAGAGCCACAAGGACAACAAACTATTTTAAATAGTTGGTTTTCATCATATAAAATGAGAAAGAAACATAGTCCAAAAGAGGTGATAGACGTATCATTGTGTTAGCAAGTGAATTGTTGTCTTTAGTTAGCTGATTTGCGAGTGGCTGGAGGCAGGTGTGTCATAGCCTCGCGTCACCAGTGCTCTTTGCCTCTTGAAGAGCCTGGTGTCGTTAACTCTGAATTTTGTCTGCATGGTTCCCGTCTTCTAGCGGAGATGGAAATCACCAAATTCACCAAAATAAAAGTGTTCACCAACATAAAACTTATAAAATAGACATTCACTTGTAATACAATAGAAGCAAAAGGTTAACTTAATGGCTCGGGGACTTTCTTGTAAATTATATTCCTTAAATTAAAGAGTTTCACCGCATTTTATCAGCTTGGTGCTTTTATTTTGCCGGAAAGGCCTGTCTCTCTCACCCTGGATCCGGTTGCTTACCAAAACAGCGAATCAACGGCCCCCGTCCTGGTCTCACAACTGATCGACTTTTCTTTCTGAATCAAACTGGGTTTTACATTGTATTAATGTTAAATTAACAACAATAAAGTTGTGGTGTGCTGTGTTCATGATGCCTTTGCAGACAGGTAGGCTAACTGTTAGCCTTGTCACAGCCTAGCGTCCTAAATCACTAATTGTCATTAGCTTATCTGCAAATTAAATGAAAAAATAATAAGTGTAAATGACTGAAATACCCTTTTCTACTGTCACGAACACGTGAATACCAAAATAAAGAGGTAAATGAACCTTGTCCTTTTGTCAAAGTTTTATGATTTTGCACTTTCCATTCAGTAGGACACGTCGTGTACACGGACTATTTTAAATCCCAGGTGCATCTCTCCTCTCCTGTGACGTCGGCTCGTCTTCATCTTCGTCCTTGTCTGGTTTCACCGTCTCAGTGTCGTGTTGTTGTTTCCCTGTAAACCGACACCGTGCCGTTCGCCGTTCGTCAGCTGATCCCGGCCGCCGCTGCCGCCGCCTCTTTGTTGTTGTTGCCTCCTCGTGTTTCAGTCACTTCCTGTAAAACGTTCCTCCCTCCGCCTCCTCCACATTCACAGCTGAATTCCATTAAACCCAGCGTGGTCACATTAATACTCTGCTGCAGCCCCCACCCACCTTCCCCACCTCCATCGTCCCTAACCCTCATGTGGCCGGTAATTGCCGAATCCATAATGAGCGGCTCTAAAGCCACGGTGGCGGCGGCGGCTCTGGAAAGGTTTCCTTGGTGACAAGCCGTTGATACGAGCCTTCAGTGAAGTTGATTAATCTCCACACTGTTAAACTCGGCGTCAGGTGAGGAATAAACTCTGGAGGTGTTAAGGTGACCTGACTGAGCCTGAGAGGTTCCTTCCTTCCTTCCTCCGACAGGTGAAGGCTGCTCTGGGAGCTGTTACACCGTCTGAACAGGGAGGGTGGGGGGCGGGGGGGGCTCCTGGGAAATAAACCCCACCACCACCTCGCCAAAGTTAATTTGTTTTAAGTCTGAGCAGGTAAAGGTGACTCTTACAGGCAGCGATGATAAATGGAGTTCACGTTGCATCCGTGCAAAGGAGAGATGCCGACTCGACATGTTTGAGTAGTTTTGAAGCTGCATGGACAGAGTTTAAACTGAGTTGATCACACATGTTTATGATCTATACAGGAGTTTATGGTCAAAACCTCAAAAAGTTCAACAGGATTCTGCAAAATGTATGAAAGCCAAATGATCAGACTGAAAGAAAACTTCTTACTTTGACTAATTGATGTCGTTTTCTAAAGGTAGATCAATGTTTGTGTTAAAGCTCCTTACAGTATAAAGGTAGATGTTTGTGTTAAAGCTCCTTACAGTATAAAGGTAGATGTTTGTGTTAAAGCTCCTTCAAAATAAAGGTAGATGTTTGTATTAAAGCTCCATACAGTATAAAGGTAGATGTTTGAATTAAAGCTCCTTCAAAATAAAGGTAGATGTTTGTGTTAAAGCTCCTTCAGAATAAAGGTAGATGTTTGACTTAAAGCTCCATACAGTATAAAGGTAGATGTTTGTGTTAAAGCTCCATACAGTATAAAGGTAGATGTTTGTGTTAAAGCTCCATACAGTATAAAGGTAGATGTTTGTATTAAAGCTCCATACAGTATAAAGGTAGATGTTTGTGTTAAAGCTCCATACAGTATAAAGGTAGATGTTTGTGTTAAAGCTCCATACAGTATAAAGGTAGATGTCCATGTGTAGTGTGATTATAAAGCAGCTCTAGGTTCTATATTAATACTGTGAAAGTATCAAAGCCTCAGTCCACAGAGAAATGCACACAGCCTGTATTCAGAAACTGAGCCTTAAAACCAGCCGTCAGGACTTCCTGTCACTTTGTGATGTCACAACAAAGCCCCGCCCCTCATCACCACCTGGACCCACCATCCAACAACTTGCATGTTTTGCTTTCTCTGAGTGTTTTATTCTGAAATGTGCTCTGTTTTTTATTGCATCATTTTAGAAAACAGTCAGCCAATCAGAGGAGAGGCTCAGAACCTCCTCCTCTCTTCTGATTGGCTGACACCGACCTGTTGCTACTACAGCTCCAGAGAGAAGCTGACACTGAAATGGTTTTTAGATCTTTTCATGGATAAACCCTCCAAAATAAAACACAGGAAGAGAATAAAATGTGAAGCTTTAATTAATATTTAGATACATTTCTGAGGCCGTTGTTCAAATTTATGAACTTTAATAGGCCTATACATTTTCTTTAAAGCGTAAATACAGCAGAATGGCGCCTGTTGTGTTTGTGTTGAGACGTCTGGGTGAAGTTTGGTCCCTGATGCTAAACAGCTCCGGTCATTGATCGTCTGTCTGAGGAGCTGAATGCTGCCGTGACCTTTCAGTCGCGGTCTGTTGCTCTTCCAGACACAAAAACGCTGACATTTCACCGAACGACACACGGCTCCGACAGTCACGGCACATTGATCCGGGAGGAACATTCAGCTAATCTGTGCACACACGGGGGGAACTTTGAGTCTGAGTTTTTACTGCTGCTAAATGTACATCATGTTCCCAGCACCTAAGAAAAGAAACGCAGGATGAATTTCACCACAAAAAAGCTACAATAGAAAGATTTCAGAGGACAAAAACAGGTAGAAAATGGGAAAGAACTCAATAAAAACCTAACAAATTGCCTGCCAAGAAACCTTGAACCTGGACCTGAGATCCAATTTCCTCGTTTCTGAGCTTCAGTGTTGTTTTTCCTCTGTTGTTGAGTTTCCTCCTGGAGGATTTTCAGAACCTGACAGCCGCTAATTGCAGAATGTCAGGAGGCTAAACGTCGCTAACGCTCCTCCCCGGTCTCTGTTGTGTGTTGCAGGAGTGTGCGGCTGCTGTGGGCCGCTGAGGCCGAGGTACAAACGCCTGGTGGACAACATCTTCCCCGAGGACCCTAAAGTAAGTAACACACACTTCAGGTGGATGAAAGGTGTTTTTGAGGAACTAGATGAAAGTTTCTTTAACGTGACTTTATCTCTCATATGAGCTGCCAACGCTTTTTCAAGTGTTTTACACAATGTGGAATTTAAATCCATCCACTGTGATGAAATGAAAAGACCCTCTGGTGTTTCTCAACCAGCAGCACTCAGACCCCTAGTGGTACTTGGTGTAATTACAAGGGGTACTGATCACTTATTATTGAGTGACCTTCACAGACATTTATCATTTTACTAAAATAGTGACCAGAGCCATCATTATTGCCTTAAACTACAGGAGCTAAGCTAATTGGCGTTTTCCCTAATCCCATTTGTTTGAATGGGAAATTGCTTGTATATTGGTAAAAAGCTGCATTTTGATGGTTTTGATTCACTACGACACAAATTTACTGCATTGTGCCATTACTACAGACCCAACACTTCCTGTGTTCTTTTAAAATCATGAGCTTAATTGGGCTTTTATTGTGAAATATCACAAAGGAGGATAGTGTGAAACTGTGCAATGTTCAGCTTTTGAAACATTACATTTGGCCTTCAGAACTGTTAATAAATATGCAATGATGAAATTAAAAAGGCTATTTTTATTTCTGTCAAAATGGTTTTGGGACTTTTTTGCCCCACACATCATGCCTGTGTAATGATAAGGGGTAAAGGGGGCTGTTCAGGGTTGCTAAAAAAATATACAGGGGGGTCCAAAAGGGTTGAGAACCACTGAGGCTGCAGTGTTCGTGACATCCAGACTGGATGGGATAAAACAAAGAGGAGAGGTTCATCCTGTGGGGAGCAGGAGTTTGATCATTGTTAATATCTTATATCTGATTCTGACAGTTTGTTCTTTGATGTTGGATGAAATCACAACAAACATGTGGATCGTTCCCTGCAGACCATGAATATCAACATTAGTGTCACTTTTCTTAACCTGACCTGATGTATGAACTTTCTTAACTCTCATTTTAAAGCTACATCTGTTAAAGCTGAAACTAAGATCCCATATTTCATTGTTAATTTGTCTTTATTCCACATTTTAAATGCTCAGACTGTCGATACCCTCGTTGTTTCCAAAATCCTGATCATCAACAGACGTACTGATGATTTATGGGACTTAACAAGCTCCAGAAAATAAACTTTTACTTACTTTAACTCTTAAAATGGTCTCTAACGGGCTGAAGAACTCGTCTGGATCGTCCTCTGGTGACCATGAGTTTCAGTTTTAATTGAATTTTAATTTGCATTCATTTGCACTAATGAGTCTGAGAGAAAACCCTCGGTGGAATCCAGGCGGGTCAAAGGTCAAACAGTCGCCATAATTCATCATTTCTGCAGCATTTCACAGCAGCAGTCGTCACGTCAGAGTCTGAACTCAGTTTCACACTTTTCATGGTCTTGATGTTAGTTTTTGATCAACGCTTCGTCTCAGTTTCTGAAACCCTTAAAACCCCGGCAGGTCTGTCCCAGTGGATCTGATGCACCGTCGTTCACACAGTGTGGAGATCGCCACAGAGACTAAGTGACACCCCCACCACAGAGCCCCCCTCCCCCAAATGTATTGAAATAATTGGACGAGCCTTTGATGAATCGGGTTATTAAAAAAAGTGCCATGACTTTGGTAACTGGGCCACAGCAAGTTATTATCACACGTTTGATTCCTTGACCCCCCGTTAATTAAAAACACTAAGCTGGGTTTGTCCCTTAAATGCTGCCGTAGTGTTTTTTTTTTTTTTGTGCCGTCTCGTCCCGTCTCTGTGGGGGGAAGTGGAAATGGAAAAGCTCGACTGGTTCGAGACCTCGTCAAATTAATTATCACCCGCAGAGAAACACTCAGGGGACGGACGGACGTTTGGATTAACTCCCCCCTTCCCCCCCTTTTCATACAACACCTGGCAGCGGTGTGTTCATGTGTGTTGGAGAGAACGATGCTGAGGTTCAGTCTGAGGACAAAGGTTTAAAAATCTGCATAATAAATACCTCTGTGTTTTTACTAGGGCCCGACCGATATGGATTTTTTGGGGCCGATGCCGATTATTAGGGGGGAAAAAATCCGATAACCGATTAATCGGCCGATTATTTATTTTTTAAATAAAGTTTTAAAATTGTATCAATTTAAGTTATATCAATCTATATATATAGATTGATATAACTCGATTGATAGGGCTCCAACAAAAAACATTGGAGCCCTGACTTGTCAAAATTAAGTCAAAATCAATATGACTGAACTGTATATGAAAGGCTATAGGGCTTTTATTTTGAAGGGCCAGATCTTTTCAAATGGGGGAACATTTTCAAAGTAAAACCAAGTCTTATTCCCTGCATTTTATTTCTGAAAATATCGGCGACAATCGGCGAGTTTTGGCCGATTACCGATTATTCTCAAACGGGCTATAATCGGCCGATTTAATTGGCTCGCCGATAAATCGGTCGGGCCCTAGTTTTTACCAGACGATTCAAACAAATAAAGTTTCTGAGCAGCAGAAAGTTTAGTTCAGGTTGTCTTGGGCTTTGTCTAAAAAACACGTTCAGTCCCTGTCTCAAGTGAACGACTGTTGATTGGTTTACTCTGTGTACTCTGCAGGATGGCCTCAGCAAGTCGGACATGGAGAAGCTGACCTTCTACGCTGTGTCGGCTCCAGAGAAGCTGGACCGGATCGGAGCGTACCTGGCCGAGAGGCTGAGCAGAGACGTGGTGCGACACCGCTACGGGTGAGTCACAGTCAGCAACAACACAAGTTAACACAGGTGAAAAAGAAGCAACAACCGCACAATATGAGCGAACAACGCGTTTCGTGTGTAGCATCGTCAGGTTCGTCTGTGTTTAAATAGATCCATCATAATCCCATTTTTGCATGCCAGCATTCAAAACGGTGATATCATTGAGAAGATTTCCAATAATAACCATTTTACAGTATTCATAACTGTACAAATGTATCTCACTGCAGCAATAAAGTTTAAAATCACATCATTTCTGAATCACATACCTTCATATGAATAATATAATAACACCAAAATAGATAGGCTAGCAGGAATCACCATACAATATAGAATAAGATAGAATAGAATACGATCAAAGGTAGGTGATTAAAAATTATGTACATTACTGTACTATTTTATTATAATTTTAGTAATCTAATACATAATAATAATACATTTCATTTGTATAGCGCTTTTCAAGGTACTCAAAGTCACTTTACATGGAAAACAAACAGGATAAAATGGTACAGCAAAAAATAACACAATAAAATTGAACATCTGTGTCTCTTTGTTTTGTATTGTCCTTTTCTTTTCTTTTTATTGGACCATGAGGCTGCAATAAAGATATGATGTAAAATGGTTATTATTGGAAATCTTCTCAATGATATCACCGTTTTGAATGCTGGCATGCAAAAATGGGATTATGATGGATCTATTTAAACACAGACGAACCTGACGATGCTACACACGAAACGCGTTGTTCGCTCATATTGTGCGGTTGTTGCTTCTTTTTCACCTGTGTTAACTTGTGTTGTTGCTGACTGTGACTCACCCGTAGCGGTGTCGCACCACGTCTCTGCTCAGCCTCTCGGCCAGGTACGCTCCGATCCGGTCCAGCTTCTCTGGAGCCGACACAGCGTAGAAGGTCAGCTTCTCCATGTCCGACTTGCTGAGGCCATCCTGCAGAGTACACAGAGTAAACCAATCAACAGTCGTTCACTTGAGACAGGGACTGAACGTGTTTTTAGACAAAGCCCAAGACAACCTGAACTAAACTTTCTGCTGCTCAGAAACTTTATTTGTTTGAATCGTCTGGTAAAAACTAGGGCCCGACCGATTTATCGGCGAGCCAATTAAATCGGCCGATTATAGCCCGTTTGAGAATAATCGGTAATCGGCCAAAACTCGCCGATTGTCGCCGATATTTTCAGAAATAAAATGCAGGGAATAAGACTTGGTTTTACTTTGAAAATGTTCCCCCATTTGAAAAGATCTGGCCCTTCAAAATAAAAGCCCTATAGCCTTTCATATACAGTTCAGTCATATTGATTTTGACTTAATTTTGACAAGTCAGGGCTCCAATGTTTTTTGTTGGAGCCCTATCAATCGAGTTATATCAATCTATATATATAGATTGATATAACTTAAATTGATACAATTTTAAAACTTTATTTAAAAAAATAAATAATCGGCCGATTAATCGGTTATCGGATTTTTTCCCCCCTAATAATCGGCATCGGCCCCAAAAAATCCATATCGGTCGGGCCCTAGTAAAAACACAGAGGTATTTATTATGCAGATTTTTAAACCTTTGTCCTCAGACTGAACCTCAGCATCGTTCTCTCCAACACACATGAACACACCGCTGCCAGGTGTTGTATGAAAAGGGGGGGAAGGGGGGAGTTAATCCAAACGTCCGTCCGTCCCCTGAGTGTTTCTCTGCGGGTGATAATTAATTTGACGAGGTCTCGAACCAGTCGAGCTTTTCCATTTCCACTTCCCCCCACAGAGACGGGACGAGACGGCACAAAAAAAAAAAAACACTACGGCAGCATTTAAGGGACAAACCCAGCTTAGTGTTTTTAATTAACGGGGGGTCAAGGAATCAAACGTGTGATAATAACTTGCTGTGGCCCAGTTACCAAAGTCATGGCACTTTTTTTAATAACCCGATTCATCAAAGGCTCGTCCAATTATTTCAATACATTTGGGGGAGGGGGGCTCTGTGGTGGGGGTGTCACTTAGTCTCTGTGGCGATCTCCACACTGTGTGAACGACGGTGCATCAGATCCACTGGGACAGACCTGCCGGGGTTTTAAGGGTTTCAGAAACTGAGACGAAGCGTTGATCAAAAACTAACATCAAGACCATGAAAAGTGTGAAACTGAGTTCAGACTCTGACGTGACGACTGCTGCTGTGAAATGCTGCAGAAATGATGAATTATGGCGACTGTTTGACCTTTGACCCGCCTGGATTCCACCGAGGGTTTTCTCTCAGACTCATTAGTGCAAATGAATGCAAATTAAAATTCAATTAAAACTGAAACTCATGGTCACCAGAGGACGATCCAGACGAGTTCTTCAGCCCGTTAGAGACCATTTTAAGAGTTAAAGTAAGTAAAAGTTTATTTTCTGGAGCTTGTTAAGTCCCATAAATCATCAGTACGTCTGTTGATGATCAGGATTTTGGAAACAACGAGGGTATCGACAGTCTGAGCATTTAAAATGTGGAATAAAGACAAATTAACAATGAAATATGGGATCTTAGTTTCAGCTTTAACAGATGTAGCTTTAAAATGAGAGTTAAGAAAGTTCATACATCAGGTCAGGTTAAGAAAAGTGACACTAATGTTGATATTCATGGTCTGCAGGGAACGATCCACATGTTTGTTGTGATTTCATCCAACATCAAAGAACAAACTGTCAGAATCAGATATAAGATATTAACAATGATCAAACTCCTGCTCCCCACAGGATGAACCTCTCCTCTTTGTTTTATCCCATCCAGTCTGGATGTCACGAACACTGCAGCCTCAGTGGTTCTCAACCCTTTTGGACCCCCCTGTATATTTTTTTAGCAACCCTGAACAGCCCCCTTTACCCCTTATCATTACACAGGCATGATGTGTGGGGCAAAAAAGTCCCAAAACCATTTTGACAGAAATAAAAATAGCCTTTTTAATTTCATCATTGCATATTTATTAACAGTTCTGAAGGCCAAATGTAATGTTTCAAAAGCTGAACATTGCACAGTTTCACACTATCCTCCTTTGTGATATTTCACAATAAAAGCCCAATTAAGCTCATGATTTTAAAAGAACACAGGAAGTGTTGGGTCTGTAGTAATGGCACAATGCAGTAAATTTGTGTCGTAGTGAATCAAAACCATCAAAATGCAGCTTTTTACCAATATACAAGCAATTTCCCATTCAAACAAATGGGATTAGGGAAAACGCCAATTAGCTTAGCTCCTGTAGTTTAAGGCAATAATGATGGCTCTGGTCACTATTTTAGTAAAATGATAAATGTCTGTGAAGGTCACTCAATAATAAGTGATCAGTACCCCTTGTAATTACACCAAGTACCACTAGGGGTCTGAGTGCTGCTGGTTGAGAAACACCAGAGGGTCTTTTCATTTCATCACAGTGGATGGATTTAAATTCCACATTGTGTAAAACACTTGAAAAAGCGTTGGCAGCTCATATGAGAGATAAAGTCACGTTAAAGAAACTTTCATCTAGTTCCTCAAAAACACCTTTCATCCACCTGAAGTGTGTGTTACTTACTTTAGGGTCCTCGGGGAAGATGTTGTCCACCAGGCGTTTGTACCTCGGCCTCAGCGGCCCACAGCAGCCGCACACTCCTGCAACACACAACAGAGACCGGGGAGGAGCGTTAGCGACGTTTAGCCTCCTGACATTCTGCAATTAGCGGCTGTCAGGTTCTGAAAATCCTCCAGGAGGAAACTCAACAACAGAGGAAAAACACACGTGAAGCTCAGAAACGAGGAAATTGGATCTCAGGTCCAGGTTCAAGGTTTCTTGGCAGGCAATTTGTTAGGTTTTTATTGAGTTCTTTCCCATTTTCTACCTGTTTTTGTCCTCTGAAATCTTTCTATTGTAGCTTTTTTGTGGTGAAATTCATCCTGCGTTTCTTTTCTTAGGTGCTGGGAACATGATGTACATTTAGCAGCAGTAAAAACTCAGACTCAAAGTTCCCCCCGTGTGTGCACAGATTAGCTGAATGTTCCTCCCGGATCAATGTGCCGTGACTGTCGGAGCCGTGTGTCGTTCGGTGAAATGTCAGCGTTTTTGTGTCTGGAAGAGCAACAGACCGCGACTGAAAGGTCACGGCAGCATTCAGCTCCTCAGACAGACGATCAATGACCGGAGCTGTTTAGCATCAGGGACCAAACTTCACCCAGACGTCTCAACACAAACACAACAGGCGCCATTCTGCTGTATTTACGCTTTAAAGAAAATGTATAGGCCTATTAAAGTTCATAAATTTGAACAACGGCCTCAGAAATGTATCTAAATATTAATTAAAGCTTCACATTTTATTCTCTTCCTGTGTTTTATTTTGGAGGGTTTATCCATGAAAAGATCTAAAAACCATTTCAGTGTCAGCTTCTCTCTGGAGCTGTAGTAGCAACAGGTCGGTGTCAGCCAATCAGAAGAGAGGAGGAGGTTCTGAGCCTCTCCTCTGATTGGCTGACTGTTTTCTAAAATGATGCAATAAAAAACAGAGCACATTTCAGAATAAAACACTCAGAGAAAGCAAAACATGCAAGTTGTTGGATGGTGGGTCCAGGTGGTGATGAGGGGGCGGGGCTTTGTTGTGACATCACAAAGTGACAGGAAGTCCTGACGGCTGGTTTTAAGGCTCAGTTTCTGAATACAGGCTGTGTGCATTTCTCTGTGGACTGAGGCTTTGATACTTTCACAGTATTAATATAGAACCTAGAGCTGCTTTATAATCACACTACACATGGACATCTACCTTTATACTGTATGGAGCTTTAACACAAACATCTACCTTTATACTGTATGGAGCTTTAACACAAACATCTACCTTTATACTGTATGGAGCTTTAATACAAACATCTACCTTTATACTGTATGGAGCTTTAACACAAACATCTACCTTTATACTGTATGGAGCTTTAACACAAACATCTACCTTTATACTGTATGGAGCTTTAACACAAACATCTACCTTTATTTTGAAGGAGCTTTAACACAAACATCTACCTTTATTTTGAAGGAGCTTTAACACAAACATCTACCTTTATACTGTATGGAGCTTTAATACAAACATCTACCTTTATTTTGAAGGAGCTTTAACACAAACATCTACCTTTATACTGTAAGGAGCTTTAACACAAACATCTACCTTTATACTGTAAGGAGCTTTAACACAAACATTGATCTACCTTTAGAAAACGACATCAATTAGTCAAAGTAAGAAGTTTTCTTTCAGTCTGATCATTTGGCTTTCATACATTTTGCAGAATCCTGTTGAACTTTTTGAGGTTTTGACCATAAACTCCTGTATAGATCATAAACATGTGTGATCAACTCAGTTTAAACTCTGTCCATGCAGCTTCAAAACTACTCAAACATGTCGAGTCGGCATCTCTCCTTTGCACGGATGCAACGTGAACTCCATTTATCATCGCTGCCTGTAAGAGTCACCTTTACCTGCTCAGACTTAAAACAAATTAACTTTGGCGAGGTGGTGGTGGGGTTTATTTCCCAGGAGCCCCCCCCGCCCCCCACCCTCCCTGTTCAGACGGTGTAACAGCTCCCAGAGCAGCCTTCACCTGTCGGAGGAAGGAAGGAAGGAACCTCTCAGGCTCAGTCAGGTCACCTTAACACCTCCAGAGTTTATTCCTCACCTGACGCCGAGTTTAACAGTGTGGAGATTAATCAACTTCACTGAAGGCTCGTATCAACGGCTTGTCACCAAGGAAACCTTTCCAGAGCCGCCGCTGCCGCCACCGTGGCTTTAGAGCCGCTCATTATGGATTCGGCAATTACCGGCCACATGAGGGTTAGGGACGATGGAGGTGGGGAAGGTGGGTGGGGGGCTGCAGCAGAGTATTAATGTGACCACGCTGGGTTTAATGGAATTCAGCTGTGAATGTGGAGGAGGCGGAGGGAGGAACGTTTTACAGGAAGTGACTGAAACACGAGGAGGCAACAACAACAAAGAGGCGGCGGCAGCGGCGGCCGGGATCAGCTGACGAACGGCGAACGGCACGGTGTCGGTTTACAGGGAAACAACAACACGACACTGAGACGGTGAAACCAGACAAGGACGAAGATGAAGACGAGCCGACGTCACAGGAGAGGAGAGATGCACCTGGGATTTAAAATAGTCCGTGTACACGACGTGTCCTACTGAATGGAAAGTGCAAAATCATAAAACTTTGACAAAAGGACAAGGTTCATTTACCTCTTTATTTTGGTATTCACGTGTTCGTGACAGTAGAAAAGGGTATTTCAGTCATTTACACTTATTATTCATTTTCATTTAATTTGCAGATAAGCTAATGACAATTAGTGATTTAGGACGCTAGGCTGTGACAAGGCTAACAGTTAGCCTACCTGTCTGCAAAGGCATCATGAACACAGCACACCACAACTTTATTGTTGTTAATTTAACATTAATACAATGTAAAACCCAGTTTGATTCAGAAAGAAAAGTCGATCAGTTGTGAGACCAGGACGGGGGCCGTTGATTCGCTGTTTTGGTAAGCAACCGGATCCAGGGTGAGAGAGACAGGCCTTTCCGGCAAAATAAAAGCACCAAGCTGATAAAATGCGGTGAAACTCTTTAATTTAAGGAATATAATTTACAAGAAAGTCCCCGAGCCATTAAGTTAACCTTTTGCTTCTATTGTATTACAAGTGAATGTCTATTTTATAAGTTTTATGTTGGTGAACACTTTTATTTTGGTGAATTTGGTGATTTCCATCTCCGCTAGAAGACGGGAACCATGCAGACAAAATTCAGAGTTAACAGACACCAGGCTCTTCAGAGAGGCAAAGAGCACTGGTGACGCGAGGCTATGACACACCTGCCTCCAGCCACTCGCAAATCAGCTAACTAAAGACAACAATTCACTTGCTAACACAATGATACGTCTATCACCTCTTTTGGACTATGTTTCTTTCTCATTTTATATGATGAAAACCAACTATTTAAAATAGTTTGTTGTCCTTGTGGCTCTATTCATTATGTTTCTGAGTAGAATATGGCCTTGACCAATTATGACTGTTCATACTGGCCCCACAAATTAACCACTGGTGTCAATGCTGTTTATTAACTCTCAGCCCAGTGAGAATCAACCATTCTTCATCAGCAGCTCCTGTTCTCCTTGTTGCTCTTGTGGCCATTTGTCTTCAAACAAAGTTAAAATCCAATCTCAGGCTCCAAAGGCCACTGATGCATCATGGGAACGTAGTTTTTACACATCGTCCAAACAAAGAGACGTGAGACTAGAGATTAATTTCTCTAAACAAACACACAGAGTAAACAGAGCAACACGGGGATCATGTTTCCACCCAGGTGCATGCTGGTCCTAAACCTGTCCTCCGACTGAAATAACCTCCAGCACTGATAGTGATACGCATGTAAACACGTTTAGTTTGAGGCAGAGGAGCCTCGTTCCAGGCAACAACGCCACCGTCCTTCATTATTTTGTCTTAAAGGGATAGTTCACCCAAAATTCAAATTTCACACATTATCTACTCACCCTCATGTCGACTAAGAGCTGTGAGTCCTCCGTCCCTTCTCTGAGTTACGGGGGTCCACGTAGCAGTATTTGTCCATATAATGGTTGTCAATGGATACCAACTTTCTTCGTCCAAAAAGAGACACCAAAAAACATCCAAATACCTCAATGCTGCTCGTCTGTAATGTCCATCTTGTATTGAAGCCCCAACATGAGAAATTGTTCCGCCGGTGACACAGGAAGAGCAGTGAACTGAGACACTGGGAGCTTCCGCTACAAACAAGCTTAAAATATAGACTTATTTAATTTTTTTCAGAACAATTTCTCATGTCGGGGCTTCAATACAAGACCGACATTACAGACGAGCAGTATGGAGGTATTTGGATGTTTTTTGGTGTGTCTTTTTGTTACGAAGACAGCTGGTATCCATTGACAACCATTATATGGACAAATAATGCTGCACGGACCCCCCCGTAACTCAGAGAAGGCACGGAGGACTCTGAAAATTCTCACAGCTCTTAGTTGACATGAGGGTGAGTAGATAATGAGTGAAATTTGAATTTTGGGTGAACTATCCCTTTAATGTGGGTGGTTTTGTATTTTGGCAGGAAAATAACTGTGGAAAATATGGTGAAACAAGACAAGAACTTTCCAGGTTTGTTGCTAATTGCTCTGTAAAATGATCCAAAACTCTGATATTTATATATAAATAAAAAAAGTAAAACCTACTGAACGAGTTAAAAAAAAAAATATATATATATATCTCATTTCGTTTGAGGCCAAATTACAGCAAAACGATTGGAGCCTGAACTTATTTACAGCTCGACCTCCACACTGGAGGAGCTGGTGATGTGTGAATGTAAACACACACACATGCTGAGCACTAGTGGAGTCACAGCATGTGTGTGTGTGTGTGTATAGACAGGGAAGGTGAAGTGAAAACACCTGGGAGGACGCGGCTCCTCCTCCGGTATAGTTCAACATGTTGGCAAATTGGCCCATTGCCATAATCCCTATAGTCATAGCAGTAGGTTCGTTACCTTTAATTGTCGGTGCAAGCTGTTTTTAGAACGGCGGAGCAGAGCCGTGAGCTGCTCAGAGCTACGCTACGGAGGCTCATGGGATTTCTTGGTTTCCCCTCATCAAACTCATCAAATACTAGGGCTGCCCCCGACCAAAGATTTTGTTGGTCGACCAGTAGTCGTCACTTATGGCGATTAGTCGACTAATCGACCCCCCACCTTGAGGGGAAAAAAAAATTTAAAAAAAAAAAAAAAAATTTTTTTTTTTTTTTTTTTTAATTTTTTTTAATTTTTTTTTGCCCGCGGTCAGGTTGAGAATTAATTAATTAATGCTCGTGACTCCGGCCGTGTTGGGTACGAGATTCAACAACAAGCCGGTCGGGTTTCACCGTTATTACCGGCAGAATGCCCGTTTATCACCAATAAACACAGTAGATGAGGAGGGTAAAAAGTTACTGAGCTCAGGCTGTGTGACGGGGGTGCGGGGGTGGGGGTCCGCGGCGTGGAGCGGTGCGGGCATGGTCTCTGACATAGAGGTCTCTGACTGCAGCGGGGACCATCATGGATCCGCTCCGTGACACTGAGACTGGCCGCCGGTGAGCGCTGTGGGACGGGACCGGGTCTCAGACAGCACCGCTAATGGTGACAGCGGTGATACGAGAGAGACTGCCGTGCCTTGTAAAAAAAAAAAAAAAAAAAGTGTCACGTCACGACTTCCTGTATCTGGCCCTTCAAAATAAAAGCCCCATAACCTTTCCTATACAGTTCAGTCATTGATGTTGGCTTAATTTTGACAAGACACGGCTCCAAATGTTTTTTTTTTTTTCCTGCGACCAATCGACCAATGAAATTTTGGTCGGCTAATGATTTTTTGGTCGACCAGTGCTTGGTCGACTATTTGGGGGCAGCCCTATCAAATACACAATCCAACAACTCCACAACGCTCTGGTGGACAAGTTGTGAGCTGCACATTCACCACGCTATGAGATAATAACACAACGTTACCACACAGAGTTGTTTTAGAGGGAAATTCATGCAAAACCACTGATGTGTGTTGCCTTCAGGGACAGTTTTTCATCAAGCGGTCTCTGTATTTCCCTCTAAAACAACTCTGTGTGGTAACGTTGTGTTATTATCTCATAGCGTGGTGAATGTGCAGGTCACAACTTGTCCACCAGAGCGTTGTGGAGTTGTTGGATTGTGTATTTGATGAGTTTGATGAGTTTGAAACCAAGAAATCCCATAATGAGCCTCCGTAGCGTAGCTCTGAGCAGCTCACGGCTCTGCTCCGCCGTTCTAAAAAATAGCTTGCACCGACAATTAAAGGTAACGAACCTACTGCTATGACTATAGGGATTATGGCAATGGGCCAATTTGCCAACATGTTCAACTTTCCCTTTAAGACTGAAAATGAGTCTTTAAACTAATGTATAATGAAAATAGCCATTAGCTCGGGCCGTGTTACAGTATCTTTGATTACTATGCTCTGTCTGAAAGCAGAAACCACATGTATCCCAGTTGGCTGCTTTCACTGCCGCTCAGTTTCTTTGTTTGTGCACATGAGGCACCGGTGGCAGAGAGTGAATGACAACAGGCTCCAAATTACATTAAAAGCCATTCTGGCTAAGAGCATCGTGGCTCCAACACCGGAGTCGAGGCCATGCATCAATTTGAGCGTCCAGCTATAGATCTGCAGAGACGGCTGCATAATCACAGCACAGAGAGAGAGAGTGGGGGAGAGAAGGGGAGAAGGGCCGCCGATGGAGAGATTGCGGTGGTCACGCGTGCTGATAAATTACACCCCAGCACAACAAACTCAGCTGGCTGAGGAGAGGCCATTACACAGGATCAAATCCATCATCCCGCTGCCACCAAACACAAAGGCTGAGAGAAATTAATACAAATGCAGACGCTTACGCAAACGCCTGCTCTGCTGCTGCGCGTGCTGAGAATCCATTAGTTATATATATATATATATATATATAAATAAGAGACCACTTTCACAAATGTTTCTTAAAAGCATCTCTACATGTATGACAGTCATTCTTTTCTTTTCTTTTTTAAATACCAACACAAACACAACTCATTCTACTTAAAGGGATAGTTTACCCAAGATTGACATTTTCATTCATTATCTCCTCCCCCTCATGTGGACTAAGGGCTGGGAGAAGTTTCAGAGTCCTCCGTGGCTTCTCTGAGTTACAGGGGGTCTCGGCGTAGCAGTGCATGTCCATATGACGGTTGCAAATGGATACCAACTGTCTTCGTCCAAAAAGACACACCAAAAAACATCCAAATACCTCCATGCTGCTCGTATGTAATGTCCGTCTTGTATTGAAGCCCCGAAATGCGAAATTGTCCCGAAAAATATTTAATAAGTCTGTATTTCAAGCTTGTTTGTAGCGGAAGCTCCTCTTCCCGGTTCATCAAATTTGGACGGACCAGGAAGAGGAGCTTCGAGAAGCTTCCGCTACAAACCAAGCTTGAAAATAGACTTAGTTAATTTTTTTCGGGACAATTTCGCATTTCGGGGCTTCAATACAAGACAGACATTACATACGAGCAGCATGGAGGTATTTGGATGTTTTTTGGTGTGTCTTTTTGTTACGAAGACAGTTGGTATCCATTTGCAGCCGTTATATGGACATGCACTGCTACGCCGAGACCCCCTGTAACTCAGAGAAGCCACGGAGGACTCTGAAACTTCTCCCAGCCCTTAGTCCACATGAGGGGGAGGAGATAATGAGTGAAATTTCAATTTTGGGTGAACTATCCCTTTAATGAGACACTGATGAGGTCATCACCTGAACCACATCTGGTTTTATAGGAAGATTATAAATAAAAACCACTGCTGGGATTAAACATCGACATTATCCCACAAAAACTGATTTATAAACTCTTCCTGAGTTAAAATATTCTTGTTGTTTAGGAATAAATATGAACATGTTTTCTTTGCATCATTATTATTATTCAAGGTCTGAAAATACTTGATATTTTTTGTTATTTAGACTAGTTTAGTCATTTTTAGCCTATAAAAAGCTCTAAATGACAATATTTTTATTTCAATTTTGGGAGAAATGTTGTCGGTAGTTGATAGAATAGAATAAAACAAAATGTTTTTAATTTAATTAAACTCAAACACATACCTATAAATAGTAAAACCAGAGAAAGTGATCATTTTGGGAGTGGTCTCTTAATTGTTTCCAGAGCTGTATATATATATTATAGCCTATATACGTGTTTATAAAAGCAGGAGATTCACTGATACTGAAGTTTTACAGAAGTACAGTTGACATTCATGTAACAGCAGCTCTGTTTTCATATGCGCTCCACATCTGGTGGAGATTCTCATCATGACCAGCAGCACCTGACCCGAGTACTAACACAATCTTTACTCTCTATTGATCCCACAGACGAGACCCGGACGACCGACAAACACCGACAACACTGAGCAAACGACTCAGACAAACACCATGAAACCAAGAGGACGGAGCCACAGGAGAGTGTGTGTGTGTGTGTGATGGAAACTGAACCTAAACATTTCTTCATGGTCAATGATCAGATGGTGATCAAATGAAAATACATTTTGCATTTTCTGGAGAATTAAAAATGTTGATGGGTTTTTAAATCCTGTTATGAATCTTTCTTTCAATCAGTTAGAAAAATAAAAGAGGATCAAGTCCTAAAGCCCTTGTAGTGCTGTAATGTAAACATGACGTGACAAAAACCTAAATGAATCACGTCCTACAATAAGATTTCCATCAGTAAATAAAAAAACTGAAATCCAATCAAACCGTCGCTGTCTTGGAATTGTATTCAAGTAAGAGTAATGAGTACCAAAGAAATCTATTACTCAAGTAAAGTACCAATCCTCTGGATATGTACTTAAAGGGATAGTAGCATTGTTTTTAAAGTGTGGTTGTATGATCTACAAATAGCCCCTAAGTACTTTAATTGCAGTAGAAGACTCTCTGCACTCCTCCTGTTAGCAACGCCAGCCCATAATAGCCCTGCCCAGAGATTTACAACATACAGTGTTGTGAATGGACCCAAAGAAACGGCCTAAAAGAGGTTTTACCTGAAAAAAAATTACACAGTTCCATTGTTCGCTATGATATAATTTTTTCCAGCCCTTCAAAGTGCAGGAAAAACACAGTTTTTATTTGGACCTAACCAACTGCTGATCGGCGGGCGCTAACCCTGGGCGGAGGGATACGTGAGTTGGTTAAAAAAAAAAAAAAAACTGTGTTTTTCCTGCACATTGAAGGGCTGGAAAATAGGGCTGGGACGATATGCTTTTCTCCCGATTCGATTCTTCTACGATTTTTTGGATGGCGATTCGATTTAAATTGCGATTCTACGATATTGCCGATTCTCTCGATTTTTAGTCTTTAGCATTTTTAACATTTATCTGCACACAAATAGGCTACTGTAGGAGCCTATAAATGAACATAGTCCATTATAAAGTGAACTTAAACCCTTTTCAAAACCTGTACTCTCTGTATGTAAAAAAGGCTAACAAATGCACATTTCACAATATTTCAAAAAAAATTCAAAAAAAAAAAAGAATCGATTTTTGGAAAAAAAAAAAAAAAAAATCGTCAAAAAAGATATCGTGATATTTATGTGAATCGATTTTTTCTCCCACCCCTACTGGAAAATATTATATTATAGCGAACAATGGAACTGTGTATTTTTTTTTTCAGGTAAAACCTTTTAGGCCGCGAAAATAGGCCGTTTCTTTGGGTCTGTTCACAACAATGTATGTTGTAAATCTCTGGGCAGGGCTATGGGCTGGCGTTGCTAACAGGAGGAGTGCAGAGAGTCTTCTACTGCAATTAAAGTACTTAGGGGCTATTTGTAGATCATACAACCCCACTTTAAAAAAAAAATGCTACTATCCCTTTAAGTACAGTACTCAAGTAAATTTACTCCGTTACTGTCCACCACTGGTCCTGACCTACCGGAGCTCAGCAGACCTGGTCTGGCGGCGGCTCGGCTGTAGTTGAAGGCTCCATCGGCCTCGGTGCGAGGAACCTGCCTGTACCTCCTCAGGATTCCCCGTCTCAGCGGGACGCAGAAAGACGGCATGATGATCCAGTCTGATCACGGCTTCAACATGGAGACTCGATGGACTGTCTGACTCACAACAGGAGACCACGGGGACCCTGAACGCACCACACCACCTCGCCACAGGTGAGACCGACCGTCAGAGGCTCAGCAACAACAACTCTGCAGCTTCTTTACAAACAAACATGGACTCTGAGCTGGGACCAATGGGAGGCCGGCTCGGAGCTGCGTGTCCGTCAGCACCTGGGATTACCCCTCGCTGTGACAGAGAAGAGAAGACGAGATGCCGCCGCCGGCCGCCTCTCATGTGGGCTCGGGTTACCGGCCTCTGTGTGGAGAGGAAAATGTGATCCAGCTCAGAGACGAGGACAAAAACCCTGGAGCCGGAGGGACCTGAAGAGTCTGACGCTTCACACACACTCTGAATACACTGAGAGAGCGTTTTCAAAGGAAGACGAAGAAAAGTGACTTGAAGGGATAGTTCACCCAAAATTGAAATTTCACTCATTATCTACTCTCCCTCATGTGGACTAAGGGCTGGGAGAAGTTTCAGAGTGCTCCGTGGCTTCTCTGAGTTACAGGGGGTCTCGGCGTAGCAGTGCATGTCCATATAACGGTTGCAAATGGATACCAACTGTCTTCGTAACAAAAAGACACACCAAAAAACATCCAAATACCTCCATGCTGCTCGTATATAATGTCCGTCTTGTATTGAAGCCCCGAAATGCGAAATTGTCCTGAAAAAAAATAAATAAGTCTATATTTCAAGCTTGTTTTGTAGCGGAAGCTTCTCGAAGCTCCTCTTCCCGGTTCGTCCAAATTTTACAGACCAGGAAGAGGAGCTTCGAGAAGCTTCCGCTACAAAACAAGCTTGAAATATAGACTTGGGGAGTGTGTCTTTTTTAAAGGATCCTTCAAATACAACCTCTTTTTCAGGGATCCAGCTGTTGTTTGAAGATCCATGTTGCCAACAACACAGACCAAGAGATGTTTCACTTCTGTTTCATGGTTCAAACTGAGGAGTTTAAAGGTATAGTGTGTAAAATGGGGGGAAAACTGTGACATCTAGTGTTCAGATTCTAGATTGCAGCGCTCACTCGCCCCTCCCATCGGCAAAGTGACGGTGGCCTCCGAGGACAAAACAACTGTGACAACTGGGAGTATTTCAGGAGCATGGAGCGATGAGGTGAAGATCTTAACCATTTTTCCACATGTCTGATATGATTTTTAAAATCAATTTTTTTTTTTCAAAAATCGATCTTTTTTTCCGATTTTTTTTATTTTTTTATATTGTGCAATGTGCTTTTGTTAGCCTTTTTTACATACAGAGAGTACAGGTTTTGAAAAGGGTTTACGTTCACTTTATAATGGAGTATGTTAATTTATAGGCTCCTACAGTATTTGTGTGCAGATAAATGTTAAAAATGCAGACTAAAAATCGAGAGAATCTGCAATATCGTAGAATCGCAATAGTAGATTCAGATTTTGACAATAAACCTTGACAATTACTACACACTGGTCCTTTAAAACCTCAAGTTTGGTTTCCCAGGTAGCAGGAGCTCCAGCTGTGACTGGATGGTAGTCGTGGAGACCCCCCGTAGACTAGACCGTCTTCTTTCAGTTGAGCCTTTATGGTCGACAGCTTGGGAGGACTCGTGGTTCAGAGACAGTGTGTTGCACAGCGTCTTCCTTCAGCGGCGGATCAGAGCACTTTGTCCACGTGTCACTGCAGAGACGTGACTCTGAACTCCGGTGCTTCAGTGTGACAGCAGCTCTGACTCACAGCGTCTCTGTGTGTGATCGTCGGTCGTGTTACGTCTCCAGATCTACTTCCATCTCGCCTCCGGCCATAAGTATCCCCACACACACACACACACTCTCTCTCTCTCTCTGAGCGCGGCAGTAAATCTCACCTCCAGTGGCGCTGTGTGCTTTAATCTGCACCTAAACCGTCTGTGAGGAGCGTAATCTACAAGATTAAAGAGCGCCCTCGGCCTCCTGATTAATTCCCCGGCCTTTGACGAGCAGATGAAAGCTCCGACGTCGGTCTCTCTCCACGCAGAGCGCCTTGTTGGGCTCAAGTTTTTCCTGGAGGGGCAACGACACGGTGAGTGGAGTGGAGTGGAGTCTGATCGAAGGAGAGTGTGAATCTGTGAAGGTGTTGCCCTTGAAACAGAGCTACAAGGGGTAAGGGTTGAAAGTCACCCCCTATACGAATTGGGACACCACTTCAACAATCACATACGTCATCGGTCGTCTCTGCTGGCATTCACATAAGCAGACGTGACGAGCTTTTGCCACAAATCCTCTATTCAAAACCATGTTAACTTATTCATTCATTTTTCTCTATTTTTTTTCTTTTAATTCAAACAAACTAATGCGACTGCCACAATTGTTACATTTCATCAATGAGACCAGGATTTATCTCCTAAAAAGAATGTAACAACCCGGCGGTAAACCTCTAAAAACCTGCGGGTAAGTTAATAAACGATCGTCTTTTCTCCCCCGGGGTGACGGCGGAGGTTGGCCGGCTGACAAGCTCTCCAGACGGGGTGGTGTCTCTGTGACGAGCCGTTTATCTGCTCCACAGGTGGAGGCTCCAACGTGGAGCTTCTCCGAAAAACATCGGCGCAAACCATAGCCCTCGGTTTGTAGTGTGCCCCTGAAAAATCTCCATTTGAAGGGCCAGATAGCCCTACCACTTCCCCCTAACCCTCGTCTGAACCAGAATTGGGACACCCCTACCACTTCACGTGAACGCGCAAAACGAAGGGTTAAGGCCAAGGGAGAATTGGAATTCACCCAAAGAGTCCACACAGTTATAAATGTGGCGTTTGGAGTCAGGGACCATGAACGCAGCATTTAAACCAACAAAGAAGCTCCTCGATCTCAGACGATATCGGTTCATCCCCAACGACCAAAACAGCAGCTGAAGCTAGGGATAGCTCAATACAACTTTTTCATGACCGATAGCGATACCGATATTGCAACTTAAGAGTATCTGCCGATACCGATACCGTCTTTTTAGTTCAACATTTTGGCAAAATGGCCCATTGCCATAATCCCTATAGTCATAGCAGTAGGTTCGTTACCTTTAATTGTCGGTGCAAGCTATTTTTAGAACGGCGGAGCAGAGCCGTGAGCTGCTCAGAGCTACGCTACGGAGGCTCATGGGATTTCTTGGTTTCCCTCATCAAACTCATCAAATACACAATCCAACAACTCCACAACGCTCTGGTGGACAAGTTGTGACCTGCACATTCACCACGCTATGAGATAATAACACAACGTTACCACACAGAGTTGTTTTAGAGGAAAATTCATGTAAAACCGCTGATGCACGTTGACTTCAGGGACAGTCTTTCATCAAGCAGTCTCTGTATTTACCTGCTGAGCAATATCGGACTGATACCGATCCTCAGTATCGTATCGAGCCACCCCTAGCTGAAGACAAGAGGTGGACGAGTCTCTAATCCAAACCAGGCAAAACGTCCATTGTTGAATTTGCTGGCTATTGTCTGGATTCATCACTTATTTGTTTGGTCAATTAAAAATGGGAATAATTTCAGTTTTACATGGGGGTGACGTGTTTAAAGTGAGTTTACGATGATAGAAACACACACATAGGGGGAAATTCACCACATTCAAGAAGCTGTAAACTGGCAAAAACAACTATTATTGGATTGTTGAGGTCTCCACTGAAACATTATATAATATCTCATCACAGAAATAATCCTGACCCAGACTGAACCAGACTGAACCAGACAGAACTAAACATCAACTCCAGATCTGGAGAAACACACATATTGATCTCCAAAACAACTGCTGCTGTAAACATTGAAGAACCACGAGTCTAACTTGTTTGTTATACTAAACACATTCATACATGAATATCTGTTAAACACACACACACACACACAACAACCCTGTTATTTATGCGTTTTTGCAAATGGCCAAAGTGTTTGCTTGCTTTGAAAGCCGTGGCCCTGAATGGCTGGTGGGCTCATTGACTTTCATTACCACGTCCCGCTTTTGAACCTTGAAGGGTGCATGCACAAAAACAGATGATGACCCATAAAATTTACAGCCTCCCCCGTCGCTCTGCCTCGGCCCCGGGAACAGACGGATATCTAAATTTATACCGCTTAAAAATCAGTTTTTTGTTCTTCGGCGGCCTGGACGTCTGTCCCGCGTCAGCAGGTCTGTCAGCGGGACCGTCGCATCGCACGCAAGGAAACACGAGACAAAATGTCCTCAAGGTCTCTGTTGTTATATCCGAGGTCCATCAACAGACGGTGGGCCAGAGAATCCATGAACACAATGATTAAAATGATCTCAGCTGGAAAGACCAAAAGCCCGGAGGCATCTCCACCAGGAGAGACGGAGGAGACGTCCAACAACAGGACGGGAACTCAGCATTCACTCATCCTGTCCATCCTGAAGGTGAACGTTAGATCTCCTTGAAACATCTGCCTCCATCAGATCGTCTAATCCACTTTATACAGGCCAGGTCAGGGGTCAGAGGTCAGCCTGCTTTACATTTACACTTGAGGCACTAAGCAGCTGTCAGTTATCTCAGGTGATGAACCACAGTTGGGGCCAAGGACACTGGGACGTGTTGTCTTTAAGAACATTTAAAAGCATGCAGAGCGACCGAACACCACTGGTCTATCATGAAGGCAACACAGTGGTTTTACAGCTTCTACCTTCCCCCAAAGCCTGTTTGTTCAGCAGAACGGTTTTCTACTAATTTGGTGGATGGATCTCAGAAGGTTCCAGGAGTCCTTGCCAAATATCCACCATAAATATACCAAGAGTGAAAGAACAATGATGGATATTGAGCTGTCTTCATGCCAAAAGATCAATGGCGATGTCTTAGAAAAAGACAAACGGGACAAGAGCTGATCATGTGTCCTTTAGAGGGAGTGATGTTTAGACGAACGGGAAATCAGAATGTGTTTGAGAAGATACGGGGTTCGTTTGAAAAGTATAGATCTAACAAATGAATGTGTAAATTAACCTTCCAACAAGGTCGATATGAGCCTTAAAGGGATAGCATAGTTGAACATTTTGGCAAATTGGCCCATTGCCATAATCCCTATAGTCATAGCAGTAGGTTCGTTACCTTTAATTGTTGGTGCAAGCTATTTTTTAGAACGGCGGAGCAGAGCCGTGAGCTGCTCAGAGCTACGCTACGGAGGCTCATGGGATTTTTTTGGTTTCCCTCATCAAACTCATCAAATATACAATCCAACAACTCCACAACGCTCTGGTGCAACAGTTGTGACCTGCACATTCACCACACTATGAGATAATAACACAACGTTACCAGACAGAGTTGTTTTAGAGGGAAATTCATGCAAAACTGCTGATGCGCGTTGCGTTCAGGGACAGTTTTTCAGCCAGCAGTCTCTGCATTTACCTCTAACATGTGCAACATGTGTTACCATGAAAGGCACGCATTCTCACTAGTGCATAAAGTTATTACAAAGTGTATTTCTGAGCCTGATGCCTCTCTACAGGAACTATATTTTGCCTAGTTCAGCTGCTTCTTGTCAGATTTACCGACTGTTCACCAGAGCTGCAAAAAACTTCGACAAGTTGCTGAAATAAGATCCAGATTTAACTTCAACACGTTGCACAAACTGACCTTTTATCCAGTCTGAACATCAACAGCTGAATCTTAAACTCACCATTAGATCTGATTCTCCCTTCATGCACAGAACTGTTTCCTTGAGTTGGTTTTTACTTTGTGCAGGTGAACAAGTATTGAGAGCGGAGTGGCTTTGGTCATGTCTCTTATTATAATGTAATATGTGCTCCACTTTGAGCCTCAGTCGGAGGTTATTCCCCGACGCCTCCCATTATTCAAACGGCGGTGGAGCGGTTTCAGATGGATTAGAGGGCATCGGATTCTGTCGTCTTGAGCACATTCACCTTCCCTGTGGCGCCGCCTTATAAACATTTAACCAGCAACCAGAAAACACTCTGCACCTCCTGATAAATGTGTTATGTTCAAATTGAATTATGATCCAACTGTAGATAGTGGATTTGTTGCGGAGGCGGTGGAAGCTCAGTATCTCTCATTTAAATATTCATGCACGGGGAGACAAAGGGAGGAAATGGAAACTGAATCAGACCAAATCCCAGGTTTCATATTTCTTAGGCAGAGGAGGAGGAGGAGGAGGGGGAGAAATTCAAGCTCTTTTGAAACACTCAGGTGGGAAGTGTGATGAAGGTATGGTGACACTCGGCTGACATCTTAAGGATTGATTCTTCAAGCACAGTGAATTATAATACCTACATGACAATGAATTACCAACTAAACAAACTGATGTTGCTGTAAAACCGATGTGACGAAGGACGGATGGAGGACGCTGACGCTGTAGCTCAAGGGTTCAGGTCTGGGATCAGGGAAAAGAAGGGAAAAAATAAAGAAGGTAAAATGAAAACCTTCGATTCCTTTGTGTGTTTTTGTGTGTTACTGTGGGACAAAGGCCACGGCTCCACAAAAACATGTTGGAGTTGTAGAAAATTGATTTTTCTTTGAAACAAAAAGAAAAAAAACTTCTCTGGGTTGTTTTCCTCAGGGACCCTTTGAGACTATTTCCTGCTTCACTGTGATTAAGTGGATGTTGACGCACCAAAACACTCAGTACTGCCCTACAAAGGCAAAGTGCAGTATCTGTAAAAAATGCCAAATTGAGAAAAACAGCTTTTTGTGTTTTTCATTGTCAGGTTTAATCATCAAATTATGAATAACTACCAAGTCTATAATTGATTAGCTAAAGGTGGAATGAATTAAATGTACAGTGGGTACGGAAAGTATTCAGACCCCTTTAAATTTTTCACTCTTTGTTTCATTGCAGCCATTTGCTAAAATCAAAAAAGTTCATTTTATTTCTCATTAATGTACACTCAGCACCCCATCTTGACAGAAAAAAACAGAAATGTAGAAATTTTTGCAAATTTATTAAAAAAGAAAAACTGAAATATCACATGGTCATAAGTATTCAGATATTTAGTTTGTCTTTTTGACCAATTTTGAACGTTTTATGGCATTTTTTGTGACCAATTTTGACTGTTTTATGGCAGATACTGTACTTTTTCCTTGGTTTTGGTGCAGATACTGCATTTTGGCTTGGTATAAGCTACAGATACTGCACTTTTGCCTTGGTTTTGGTGCAGATACTGCATTTTGGCTTGGTATTAGCTACAGATACGGCACTTGGCCTTGGTTTTACTCCAATGGAATTATAAAGTAAATAGGGAGTACAGTTACTCTTTGCAGATATTGCACTTTGCCTTGGTTTCACAGTGCTTTTTTGGATGGACCGCAAAATAAAAAGCCCAATAACACTGGAAATTTTAGCAGTACCAATATCAAATTCTACCAGATTGAAGAGAATATGCCACACTTTTGATTGGTCAAAACAAAAAAAAGTGAAAAAATGCAGATACTGCACTTTGCCTTTGTAGGGCAGAGTAGTAAAGTACATTTGCAAACCAGTCGATTTGAGCAAATGACACAATCAGACAGAAGACAGTGTGCAAAATGGATTCCAGTTGATCTGAGAATCGGTTTCTGGATGTGAATGACTCACCTCTGCATTTCTGCAGAGCGTCAGACCGAGTGTAGATGGAGATGATTCTCACCAGCACACTTTAAATGATCTGATGTAGCAGAGAGAGAGAGGACGGAAATGAAACCTGAGACGGTGCAGTAGAGTCTTCAAATGAACCAAACTCCATCACAACAGCACCGTGTGAGCACAGTGAGTCCATTTTATGTCTGTTTGGTTGTTGCTTTGTGCTCTACGGCAACTGAAGGAGGTTGAAAGCTGCTGACTACTGGGTTAGACACAAAAAGATGCAACAGTAATAAATCAGCTGGTTTACAGACTGGAAAACGTCTGTGAAAGAGAAACTATGGAAGATTTGTACCTAAGCAGCTTCCGAGTGACTGAGATGGTTAAATGATTCGTTCCTGGGAGAATTGTCTCTTGGGCCGGAAAACGACCGTGTAGGATCAGAGCCTCCGACCCGGTGTCCCAGCTCTCGTCTCATCAGAAACATGGACTGCTTTACGGCACTACGACACAAACATAATCTGTAATTTCTTGTTACCACCTCGGTAAACATCGCTCCATGAATTGCTTTCTTGCCTTCTTGCCTCCTTGCTTCGTTGAAAACAAAGGCACATGGCCGGGGGGAGGAGGAATTCTGTAGTGGGAACTCCATAGTTCCTCTTTAATGTTTGTGATAAATATGGCTGTGATTAAAAACAGTAAAACAAAAATACGTTTAAAGGGACAACGAGGAGTTTGTATTTGTTTATAAAAAAGTCTCATATTAATGTGGATGCATCTACGTTACCCACCTGTTAATGGGTCCATTTTCGATAAATATATCCTTTTTTTCTTTATAGTTATTTTGTTATTATTATTTAGTGGTCGACTCGCCCAGCATTTCCTACTTCTGGACGCTGCCCGGCGGGTCATGGGAGTAACACCGCCGAATCACCATTTATGGTCGGTACTACGACGGTATCTGATCGTCTATAAACCTCCGACATTCTTGGCAAATGTTTTCCCTTTCCTCCATCTTGTGCCGATCAAAGAATTTCACCTTGCGCATGGGAAATGTAGTGTAAAAACACTTCGCTTTCCAAAAACTCCTCGTTGTCCCTTTAAACATCTCCTCTGCAGATCAGCATCCAGGTCCTGACAGGAAGCTTCCTGCAGAGTGAAGCCCTCACATCCATTATCTCTCCATGGTTCCTGGACAGTTTACTTCAACGACCCTCGGGTGCAAACCCAGCAGAACACCGTCACGACACAACCAAACCAAAAAGGGGTCAAAAAAAAAAACCTGCAAAATGATGAGGACCGAAATCTTTAAAGTTCCTATAGCAGCAACTTGTTGAGTGTTTGCCCCGGAGGCCTCCTGCTGCTCTGGAGCCCAGCGGGGGGGCTCCACTTAGCACCACCACCAGCGAGGTCTAGCTTATAAATGACTGGTCTGGGAGAACATCCAGTGACATTTGGGCCTTTAGAAACACATTAAAAAAACAAGAAGCTCCCCCTGTTTCATCAGTCTGCCTGCACCGAGGGGTATAGCCGACGAACGCCGAGCGGCTGCAAGAATGACTCCAACGGCCGAGCTGGGAGATCCATCAAAAGCAGCAGGGAGGAGGAGGAGGAGGAGGAGGAGGAGGAGGGGGGATGATTGCAGTGCTGGCCCATCCATCTCTGAGCGAATTACAGCCACCGCAAGGGAGAAATCAACCGGAGAGGGGAGAAGGAGGGGGGAGTGGAGAGTTGGTGGAAGGAGGGATGAAAGGGACAAAGTGCAAAGGACATGAATGGAATAGATGGGGAAGAAAGTGACGGAAGAGAAGAGAAAGAAGTGAAGTAGACCCACGGGGAGATAGAGGACAGAGGTCACAAAGGAAGGAAGAAAGAAAGGAAGGAAGGAAGGAAGGAAGGATGGATGGATGGAGGCTGGTCGGGGCTACAAGGTGACAAATGAGCCAAATATAAAGTGTGTTCTCCGCCTCCGTCCTCCTCTCCGCCCACAGACGATGAATTCCTGAGGAGGCCGAGGAGACGAGGACATCCATCACCGACCGATGTCCGAAAGAACAAAACAAAACAAACGAACAAACAAACCCCGGGTCTTCGGCCAACGCCTCGTCTTTATAAAATAAAATAAAACACAAAAAAACAACCACGTTTATTGACACAAGCTTTCTCTTAAGTCACTTTCAGGAGGAGGAGGATGAAGCCGGACCGTCCAGATGTCTCAGTCTCAGAAGAGGAGCTGATAAAACTGAAGCTGGTGGGCGTTGATGGAGTAGAGGGGGAGGTACGAGCCACAATTACCTGTCTAAGCCTTTTATCGACGGGGGAGTCGGGGGGAGATGGAGGGAGAGGATTCAGCTGGAGATCTCTCCTCATAAATCCTCGGAGCTCAGGAACCTTCAGCGCAGTTTAAGGGTTTAGATCAGTTCATCCTTCCACGCAGAAGATACAGAGAAACCTAGTTCACCCAAAATTGAAATTTTAACTCATTATCTCCTCCCCCTCATGTGGACTACGGGCTGGGAGAAGTTTCAGAGTCCTCCGTGGCTTCTCTGAGTTACAGGGGGTCTCGGCGTAGCAGTGCATGTCAATATGACGGTTACAAATGGATACCAACTGTCTTCGTAACAAAAAGACACACCAAAAAACATCCAAATACCTCCATGCTGCTCATATGTAATGTCCGTCTTGTATTGAAGCCCCGAAATGCGAAATTGTCCCGAAAAAAATTAAATAAGTCTATATTTCAAGCTTGTTTGCAGCGGAAGCTCCTCTTCCCGGTTCGTCCAAATTTGACGAACCGGGAAGAGGAGCTTCAAGAAGCTTCCGCTGCAAAACAAGCTTGAGATACAGACAATTTCGCATTTCGGGGCTTCAATACAAGACGGACATTACATACGAGCAGCATGGAGGTATTTGGATGTTTTTTTGGTGTGTCTTTTTGTCACGAAGACAGTTGGTATCCATTTGCAACCGTTATATGGAACCCTAACCCTAACCCCTTAGTCGACATGAGGGGGAGTAGATAATGAGTGAAATTTCAATTTTGGGTGAACTATCCCTTTAAAGGATAAGAGCAGGGCAGGATGAAGAGCAACACTCCCTTTTTTATTACAGCAGGTTTTAGACCAGAAGGGGTTTGTTTCTTCTGGTTTCATTACCCATGATTCCTTGGGGAACTGCCCCCAAAACCCTAAATTCAACAACACTGTTATACTTAGACACAATCACAAGCTACTGGCTCCAAAACAAGTCGATCCAGCCTCGTTGCTCGGTCTCATTCAGATTCTGCAGATCACACATCTGTTGTTGAGTTTGAGTCAGACTGTCACTCATCAATAAGCCATTCAAATATTAAAACAGGTTAATATGCACATCAGGCTCCTGGTATATTAAAAAATAATCATTATTGAGCTGTGCTGCAGTGGCAACAAGTTCAGTTTAGGTGAAACAACGTATCTCTTCTCTTCGACTTCAAATAATATCCACTTTTAAATCTCAAAACACATTAGTTCTTCACCTCATGACCCAACGTTAGCAGATTTAAGAGGAGAGAGGAAACTCTGCTGCAGAGACCAGCACAAACATGTAATACATGATGCTGCTTATCCTTTACTAATAAAAACTCAACGAAGTCTAAGTGAGAAATCCAATCACATCCACATGAATGTGTTTTATTTTAGAAGACATCACTTGTTCTACGTTCACACCAGGTCTGTAGCTGTTAGAGAAGATGGGGCCGACCCCCTAGAAAACTAGGGGTTATCCCTACTATAAATCCTTTCATCAATTCATAAAATTTCAAACCATTCATTATGTAAATCTACAACGTGGCTCCGACACATCGTCCTGTTAGTAGAAGAACTCAGTCTTTACAACACAGGACACATGATATTGTATCAAAGAGCAACCTAACGCATCCAATGAATAAACTTGAATCAACTTAACATGGCAGGAGAGATTTAAAAGAGCAAACTGGGAAATTATCAAACACGTTGTAGAATCAATGCAATCGATAACTAAAAAGTAAAGAATGTCGATATTAGAGTTCTTATTCAAGTGTTTTCACCTCAGCCCTCTGTGAGTCTGTAAGGAGGCTGAAGGCTGAAGGCTGAAGGCTGCAGCTGGTGGAGTGGATGTGATCCAACAGGGGGCGCCACTCAGCCACTAGGCCTGGTCTCATGCTCTGTTCACTTCTGTGTGTGTGTCTGTGTGTGTGTGATCAGTGTTGTGGTGGCGACACCGACATGACGAGGATGCTGATTGGAGCGTGAAGAAGAGCAGCACAGATTCACAGATCCACAGACGGAGCTCTAACATCTGACAGGAATAAATAACTGATGATCACCTGTTTGATTCCGGATGCTTCATTCATTAATTAAAAACCACTGTTGTACGAACCAGCCATCAGTTTCCAGCAAACTGTTTGTATTCAACAATTTCTTAATTATGTTTTTGTTTGCTTTTATACTGGTTCATTCACCATTGATTATTTGACGTGTTTGTAAACTGTTGCCACTTAATTTAAGTTTAATTTAATTCTACATCATATATATTGTTTCACTTTCTATTTTTATTTTACTTCTTGAAACCTCTGAATTATTGTGTTTTTTTCGTTGGATAATTTCAATCAGCAATTTAATTATCTGTTAATTAATTAAAGCTCCATACGGTAGATGTTTGTATTAAAGCTCCATACAGTATAAAGGTAGATGTTTGTATCAAAGCTCCATACAGTATAAAGGTAGATGTTTGTATCAAAGCTCCATACAGTATAAAGGTAGATGTTTGTATTAAAGCTCCATACAGTATAAAGGTAGATGTTTGTATCAAAGCTCCATACAGTATAAAGGTAGATGTTTGTATCAAAGCTCCATACAGTATAAAGGTAGATGTTTGTATCAAAGCTCCATACAGTATAAAGGTAGATGTTTGTGTTAAAGCTCCATACAGTATAAAGGTAGATGTTTGTATTAAAGCTCCATACAGTATAAAGGTAGATGTTTGTATTAAAGCTCCATACAGTATAAAGGTAGATGTTTGTGTTAAAGCTCCATACAGTATAAAGGTAGATGTTTGTATTAAAGCTCCATACAGTATAAAGGTAGATGTTTGTGTTAAAGCTCCATACAGTATAAAGGTAGATGTTTGTATTAAAGCTCCATACAGTATAAAGGTAGATGTTTGTGTTAAAGCTCCATACAGTATAAAGGTAGATGTTTGTGTTAAAGCAGATATCAGCTTCACGGCCGTTTCGGCTAATGCTGCGTTCAAGGCAGGCTTTTGAAACCGTAAGTTACAGCTTCAAGTCACAACTACGACTTGGTAGCGTTCCAGGTAACCCGTAGCTCGTGTTTTTACCATCCTGTTGTCTGTGAAAGTTCCCTATAACGGCCACTCGTAACTTCCGACCCGTGAACTCGTACCAGATCGAACTGGTATGACTTCACAGGAAGGAAAAACACAAAGTACGAGTTTCTTTGAACGCACCATGAGTTAGCAGCCCCCGCCCTTGTCAGGCATCAATTGGTCCTCGTGCTACGTCACCACATTCATGCGCATCCCTTGGCTGCACACACAGCCCTTCATGCCGTTCTCTCTCCTCATTGGATAACACTTGTATCCCACAAGGAAAATTTTCTCCTCGGGTTACAGCAGAGCAGAGTGACGGAGAGACTCGTGTTTAGGCTGAAATACTTCATGTAAGTGATTGCTGACGGAAAATAGGACTATTTAGGACTTATATTAACAAAAACATTCCACTGATATCTGCTTTAAAGCTCCATACAGTATAAAGGTAGATGTTTGTGTTAAAGCTCCATACAGTATAAAGGTAGATGTTTGTGTTAAAGCTCCATACAGTATAAAGGTAGATGTCCATGTGTAGTGTGATTATAAAGCAGCTCTAGGTTCTATATTAATGCTGTGAAAGTATCAAAGCCTCAGTCCACAGAGAAATGCACACAGCCTGTATTCAGAAACTGAGCCTTAAAACCAGCCGTCAGGACTTCCTGTCACTTTGTGATGTCACAACTAAGCCCCGCCCCCTCACCACCTGGACCCACCATCCAACAACTTTGCAGGATTTGGTTTCTCTCAGTGTTTTATTCTGAAATCTGCTCTGTTTTTTATATTGGATCACTCAGAAAACAGTCGACCAATCAGAAGAGAGGCTCAGAGCTCATTGTTCAGATTAACTCACAGCTTCCTGGTTATCTTCCACTTAACCAAACCTATAGTATATGAGCATTAAACCGCTTGAATAGACTCTCATTGTTAAATCAAACCTCAAACAAATCGGTGACGTGACAACCGGCGCCACCGCCTTCAAACAGAGTTATTTATTCACACCTGAGTAGTTCGGGACCATCCACGATGACCCCGCTGCTTCTGCTGATGACGGTAAAAAAGGCATCAAAAGATGTCTTCAATTTTCCATCTGCCAAGCCTTCAGTTTCCTGTCAGCTCACAATGGGAGCTCAGGCTGAGTGACAAAGGCACAGCACAACACTGCCATCATCAAAAACCTCCTCCCCCCCAAAAAAAGGGAAGACGGATCAAAACCCTGCTTTCCTTTCCCCCACGGAGCCGAGGGACGTGTCTGTCAGGGAGAGAGAAAGAGGAGAAGAAAAGGATTTCTGCCTCCCTCGTCTCTGTGGATCCAAATCCAGCGTCATGAACCTGAGAGATAATATAACCAAGGGAGAAAAAAAAAAAGTTTCTAGGAGTGGGATCTGATGAACGGACTTTTTACTGTAACAGGAGGGAAACTGAGAGGAGGCTGAGTGCAGGAGGTGAAGGAACAACTCAATGCTAATGCTTTTAGAAGCCGATTCCTCCCTCGGATCGGATTGCTGAACATCTGAGAGCGGCCATTTTTATTTCTGGATTTTATGGACACATTAGCTCATGATGTGTGAGTTTCTCAGGGAAAGAAGTCTCCAAGAAATGAAAATTATTATCCAATGAGAGCAGCAACGCTTTAGGGCACAAAAAGCAGCGTACACACACACACACACACACACACACACACAGTACTGAACAAATCCAAATCCTGTAAAATCCCATTGAAAAAGCCAAGAAATACAGTATATACTCTAGGGGTGGGTATTGCCAAGGACCTCACGATACGATACGCATCACGATACTTGAGTCACGATACGATACGATATTGCGATATCCAAATTTTGCGATATATTGCAATATTCTACGATATTCTACATAGTTCACTGAAAAATGTAAAAGGCATTATGCATCTTAAAATCCGAGTTGTATGTACATCAGATGATAGTGATAATTTACGGGACAAACTGAGTCAAAACAATGTAATTCAAATTATCCATGCCATTTTATACAAGTGCAAGTTACAACAAAATATTTGCATGTACAACACACTGTCTGAGGTAGCAGTACAATGACACCTCGCGGAGCAGAGGTGCGGAAGTCGTACTGGATTTACGTCTGAAACATGATTATATGAAAAAATTATTTGAATTATTTTTTTTTTGAATTTTCTTTCAAATCAATATTTAAATATTGAATATCGATATCGTATCGCGATATAAAGTATTGCGATATATTGCCATATCAATATTTTGGCCCACCCCTAATATACTGGACAGTAAAATTTTCAAATTTGACCTTCTGAAGAGGAGAAGCCACTGAGATTTTTTTTTAATATATACTTTTACAGGCCTGCAATCAAAAAATGTGGTTTCAATGGAAGTCAGTGGCCTCTAGGGGGGGCAATCTTGGAAAAACTGAACCTTCAAAAAAAAACTAATTATGCATCAAAACCAGTTTTGTTACTAATCTTTTACATATCCAAGGGTCTGATACCACGTAAAAAATCTTTCGCCTCCGATCATTTTTTATATTGAATATCAGCAATTTTCTGTCTTTTTTTTTTTTTTTTTAAATCCATGATTCATTAAATTGCTAATAAAAATATTAAACTCCCCCCCCCCAAAAAAATACAATATTTAGTATTTTTGGTAAGAACAGAAACCGATTCCTCCCTCGCATTGGATTGCTGAACATCTGAGAGCGGCCATTTTTATTTCTGAAATACCCTCTGGATTTTATGGACACATTAGCTCATGATGTGTATGAGTTTCTCAGGGAAAGAAGTCTCCCAAGAAATAAAAATTATTATCCAATGAGAGAATCAACGCTTTTGTTCAAGGGCACAAAAAGCAGCAAAAAAACTATCCATCTGGTCTGCGGAGACGTGAACTCCTCCTCCTCCATGAGTGGCTGATTTCCTGCTGCTTTCTCTTTTGACAGACAGTCTCAATGTCTCAATGAGGCAGCCAGCAGACTGCCAAATGCCACCGCAGGAAGGGATCTGCAGCGTGCACGGGGCATATGGCGCTGTTTACGCAACACCACTTGAGTTTACTTGTGCTGAAAAAACACATCTGCTCAGTTGGAGCCGTGTGACGACGAGGACGAGGATGACGAGGAGCCGGAGCCAAAAGCTGCATGCATCCATGACGACGACGACGACTCTGGAAAGTTTGAGCATCCAACAGAAGAGAGGCGTTCAAAGGCGTCGCAGCGGGAAACGTGTGAAGCGTGAGAGCGGCAGCCAGAAACAAGGAGCAGGTGAGATGAGGAGGTCTGAACTCATCACAGCTACGTCCAATTATAATGGTTTGGGTTTGTAAAGAGCTTTTCATGACTCCCACACAGAAACCATTTCTCATTCATATCACATTCACACCGGTGGTAAGATACAGCTGTCAATGGGCGCCAATAAGCCCCTTCGACCACCACCAAACATTCATACTAAAAGAGATTTCTGATCTTAATGAGACTTCCTGGTTAAATAAAGGCAAATAAATAAAAAAAATAAATTCAACCACCAACCCTCTGGTTATTGGACGATCCACTCTACCTCTTGAGCCGCAGTCGCCCCAATTTTACAGAAAGGCTTCAGATACAGAAATATATTACATTATATTTGGATGAATACAACTTTTTAAAAAATCTTAATGAAGCTATTTAGAACAACCAGTCCAGTACAAAGACCCGGAAAGGCCTTCAAAGGCTTTAACCTCAATGTGGCAGCTACGGGTTGGAACCTGACCACAATGAAGGTAAAACATGCCAAAATAAATTATATATGAATAGATAAAATTATGACAAATAATAAGTTAAAGGGATAGTTCAACATTTTGGCAAATTGGCCCATTGCCATAATCCCTATAGTCATAGCAGTAGGCTAGGTGTCGGTGCAAGCTATTTTTAGAACGGCGGAGCAGAGCCGCTAGCTGCTCAGAGCTACGCTATGGAGGCTCACGGGATTTCTTGGTTTCCCTCATCAAACTCATCAAATACACAATCCAACAACTCCACAACGCTCTGGTGGACAAGTTGTGACCTGCACATTCACCAAGCTATGAGATAATAACACAACGTTACCAGACAGAGTTGTTTTAGAGGGGAACCAAGAAATCCCATTAGCCTTCGTAGCGTAGCTACTGCTATGACTATAGGGATTATGGCAATGGGCCAATTTGCCAAAATGTTGAACTATCCTTTAACTCTTTGACTGCCAGCCATTCTCACAGCAGCTTCCTCCAGCTTGCCAGGCATTTTCCAGCTTTTTGACTGATTTCCGTAGACCCACCATATATTATGTACTGTTACTACATACACATTCAACCCATCAAAGGAAAGATGAGGGTCTCTACTTTCCAGCAAAAAAACCTGTTTGTTTCTATCTTGTTCCAGTCTTGTGAAATTGGCGGTTGAATATAGGTTACTTTAGCCCAAAATGCCATTCTGGCACCAAAATCTTGAGAAAAAGAGGTTTTTGTGTCGGCTGTCATTTTCAGGTGGACCAGTACAATTGGCTCCTTTATATTTTGCTTTAGTGATGCCTCAACATCTGTACAGTTGTTCTCTTGTAAACAACAACTAAATCAACACTGACAAATGACTTTTGATGACAAAAAACAAAACATTTAGCTACTGACACACACTACTGCAGCCTTTTTTCTTTCTTTTCTTTGAGTTACAACTTTTTCTTTCCTTTTTTTTAGTGTATGTGCGTACGTGACGTGTGTGTGTGTGTGTGTGTGTGTGTGTGTGTGTGTGTGTGTGTGTGTGTGTGTGTGTGTGTGTGTGCGTGCGTGTGTGTCTGTCTGTGTGTGTGTGTGCGCGTGTGCGCGGATCAGTTCGACAGGTTTTTGTAGCCGAAAACACGGCGCATTAGATCAGATCCAGCTTCCTCTGGTCAGCAGGCAGCGGTCTCTCTCACTCTCTGTCTCACACACACATCTACACACAGCCTACAGCTCTGACTGACGTCACGTGCCCCCTGAACTCAGCCACAGACAGTACGCTGACGCTCACAACAGACAGACACCATCTTTACCTCTCGTCTCGTTCGCCGGCGCCGTCCGCTCCGCTCCTCATCCACACTAGATCGCGGGATTTTCAAGCTGCTATCCGAGTGATTTCTCGCAAAATCTGGCGACTTTCCAAACGCCCTTGACGACTAACGACGAGCGATCAACGGGGCTGTTGTTACTAACGTTTGTGCTTTGTATCACGGAGCTGCGCGGAGCTTCGCCGAGCTGCCGAGCCGCCATGAGCCCCGCCGCCGCCCCCGAAGCTCTCACCGGCGGCCAGAGTGTCACGGAGCGGCGCCGCTGCAGTCAGACACCCGCACCGCTCCGTGAGGGGGGAGAAACACGCTATATTTTTTATATCTCTCAATCCAAATGTGTTTTTCTGCACTTTATTTTGATGATACAAGTCTGATCTTCACAGAGGAGTAGGGCAAGACATTCAACATGGCGTTGCCATTAAAAAAACGCTAAGACGAGTTATCTCGTCTTTGGCAGACTACGCTTGGATTCGCTAAGACGAGATAACTCGTCTTTGGCAGTGAAAGAGTTAAGATTGACCAATTCCAAATTCATATGTTGCACAATGCAGTTTAGTTGGTATCTACAACGAAACTGTTGAACAATGAATTCTGCTTAAGAATGAATTAAAGCAGAAGTAAGCGGAATATTTGTGTTAATATAAGTCTTAAATAGTTATATCTTCCGACAGCAATCACTTATATAGAGTGTTTGGTCTGAAACACGGGTCTGTCAGTCACTCTGGTGTAAGCCGAGGAGAAAACTTCTTGTATCCTTCCTTGTATCCTACAAGCTTTATCCAATGAGGAGAGAGAACGGCATAAAGGGGCGGTCCTCTGTGTGTGTGCAGCCAAGGGATGCGCATGAATGTGGTGACGTAGGGACGAGGACCAATAGATCCATGACGAGGGCAGGGGCTGCTAACTACATCGGCTGACAAGAAGTTAGCCAAAACGACCGGCTCGCTTACTTCTGCTTTAATCTTATTTATTTTCAATAATAAAAATAGCTTAATGATTGAAAAAAAGGAAAACCAAGAAACCAAATCTGAGCTCCGTCTACGACAGATTAATCTATGTTGAATGAAAACCACCAATCATGACCCATGTTTCCCAGATTTATGTTATTGGCCATTGGTTCTTACCGTGGTAACGCTGATCTGGGGGTAAAGGTGTGTGTGATGATGTGTAATGATAATAATTATGGAAGGATTTAAAAATCAGTCAGTATTTATTTTTGTGACCCCTATTGGAGTGTTTATGGAAAAGAGTGGACGATGTGTCACATGTCATAATCAGCAAAACCTAACAACAAAACCTAACAACAGCCACAACATAATGAGCTGCAGCACAGATGATCTAGCGGTTCATTGACGAAGACTTGATGTGGGTCATTTATGTTTTTTTCTTTCTGGCTGCAGCATTATAATGAGGTCTGGCTGGCTGGGCCTCGTTAACGCCGGACATTAGCGCTGGATCAGAAGTCTGCATCATCCGGTCGAATCAGGATCAGAATTAACGACCAGCGATCCGATCAAACTGTTTATCATTAGCGGAGAGGCACAGGAGCAGCTGATGGCACGGGACAACTAGGACGACGGACGACCCTGAACGCATCGTCACATGGCGAACGTCCAGCAGGAGAGTGAAGCAGCAGCGAACCGTGTAATTACCAGAGACTGTACCATCTCTGTGGGGATCGTCAGCACTGATCTCAGACCAGCGTCGCCTGGTCAGATGGAACATGAAGCATCAAAACATGGCGCTACAGTTTCCCAACATCAGTGTTATTGTAACTTAAAGGGATAGTAGCATTTTTTAAAAGTGTGGTTGTATGATCTACAAATAGCCCCTAAGTACTTTAATTGCAGTAGAAGACTCTGCACTCCTCCCGTTAGCAACGCCAGCCCATAGCCCTGCCCAGAGATTTACAACATACAGTGTTGTGAACAGACCCAAAGAAACAGCCTATTTTCGCGGCCTAAAAGAGGTTTTACCTGAAAAAAAATGCACAGTTCCATTGTTCGCTATAATATAATTTTTTCCAGCCCTTCAAAGTGCAGGAAAAACACAGTTTTTATTTGGACCTAACCAACTGCTGATCAGTGAGCGCTAACCCTGGGCGGAGGGATACGTGAGTTGGTTAGCTCCAAACAAAAACTGCGTTTTTCCTGCACTTTGAAGGGCTGGAAAAAATTATATTATAGCGAACAATGGAACTGTGTATTTTTGTTTTCAGGTAAAACCTCTTTTAGGCCACGAAAATAGGCCGTTTCTTTGGGTTTGTTCCCAACACTGTATTTTGTAAATCTCTGGGCAGGGCTATGGGCTGGCGTTGCTAACGGGAGGAGTGCAGAGAGTCTTATACTGCAATTAAAGTACTTAGGGGCTATTTGTAGATCATACAACCCCACTTTAAAAAAAAATGCTACTATCCCTTTAAGACAGAGGCTTGGGGAGTAAATTCAATCTACCAAGTAAACACATGTTCATAAACATGAATGATAAAGCTGAGGATAAATTAACCATTGATTATTATTACCATTACCATTTTTATTCATTCTAAATAACATTACCTTCTCCACCGTGGAACCGTTTCAATAAAATATCATCTAACAGCCGCGCTGCGTTCATAAAATAAAACCTGAGTCATGTCTGTGTTTATCTGAAAGTAAACACCGTGGATTTACTGGAGCTTCATTTTCAGTGTTCATGCAGGAGGATCTCACAGGCCTCATAGAAATAGAAACCAATTCTCCAAGCCTCCAGTGGTGTTAGATAGACCACAGATGTGCTGATGCTGCTTATTTAGTAGTAGAAATGTAACTAACAAAAGGAGAAGCAAACACATTTTGCCCTTTAGTGACGTTAAAGGGACAACGAGGAGTTTCTATTCGGTTATAAAAAAGTCTCACGTTAATGTGGATGAATCTCCGCTACCCACACTTGTTAATGGGCCCATTTTCGATAAATATATCGTTCTGCCTCTATCGTTATTTTGTTATTATTAGTGGTGGCGGAAGTGCTGGTCGAGCCGACCAGCGTTTCCTTCGTTGCGAATCATGAGAATAACGCAGCCGCATCGCCGTTTATGGTCGGAACTACGGTGGTATGTGAACCTCTTTGAACCTCTGACTTTAATTATTGATGAATGAAAACATGAGTCCGTCTTGCGCCCGGTCAAAGAAATGTACGGTGCGCGCGGAGGCTCATAAATGTAGTGTGAAAACGCTTCGCTTTTCCAAAACTCCTCGTTGTCCCTTTAAGTTAAATGCGCCGATGGTTGAAGGTATTGGTCAGGGGGTCTGGGCTCAGCCTCAGGGTGAGGAGGGTGAGGAGCCGTGAGTATACGGCTGCTTCACAAGCCGTCTGTGTAGGCGGGGGAGGAATCTGATAGAGAGACGCCTCCTGGGAAACTTCCTCTGTGGAGTTTCCAGGTCCATTCACCTGGGAGGAGACCGCAGGGTCGAACCAGAACTCACTGGAGGAGACGACACATCCCAGCAGGAGCCCACAGGAGGATGGATGGATGGATGGATGGATGGATGGATGGATGGATGGATGGATGGATGGATGGATGGATGGATGGATGGATGGATGGATGGATGGATGGACGGACGGACGGACGGACAGATGGACAGTAGAGTTGGACGGATAGATGGATGGATGGACGGACGGATGGATGGATAAATGGACAGTAGGGTTGGACGGATGGATGGAAGGATGGATGGATGGATGGATGGATGGATGGACGGACAGATGTACAGCACCAGTGAAAGGTCTGGACACACTTCCTTGTTCAAGTGAACGTAGCGTGTCCAAGCTTCTGTCTGGTTCTGTATCTCCATCAATAGTTTGGGAATTATTTCACCACATTGGGTTGTTGATTCATCAATTGATTCATTGAAAAAAATAACAATCAACTGATTGTTCAGCCTTTAAAACGTCAGGAAAAAAAGATAGCAAGAGATATTCAACTGTTGTCAAAGTTGAGGGTTTGGACGCAAGAGGCACAAGGTGGGGCCTTGTGCCTCTTGCGTCCAAACCCTCAAGTTATTCCGTCAGATTCTCACATGTGAACATCTCTATGCAGAATATTTTTTATATATTTGTTTTAAAACTGATGAGTTTATCACTAAAATCGTATCTGATGAAAAAAACAAACATGTTTCAGGACTTTGATTTCCCGTTGGAGCAGCCGACTACGCTCGGATCAATTTACAAACTGCAAGTGACATTTGGTCAAAGTGACTAAAAACTCACACATTCTGACCAAACAATACAGTCGTAGTTAATAACAGGTGTCATATGTCATAAAAACGAGAGCGTCTTCACTCAAGACAACGATTCAGAAATCAATATTTAGTGGAAAACCTCCAGCTCTTTATCACGGCCAGGCTGGATTCTGGCACGCTTGATCAATACGTGATCAATAGCTTATTAAGTTTAATCAGCTGTGTTTGTGGTGGAATTTAGCAGCAGCTGAGAAGGTTTCTGATCCAACACAGGACTCAATAACTGAAGCTTTAGAGTCGTTGTGGACACGTTGGAGGTTTATGAGCAGTGGAGAATCAGCCTTTTTAAAAACACACACACAGTCTTGTATCTTTAACACCAGAGCAAATCCAATTAACCGGGACAGAATGAATCTCTATCGGCGATCAGATCTTCCTCGACCTGCCAGAGACTGAATTAAACTGATCACGTTCAGCCGCTGGCGTATCAATTAATCACTGATTCCAGGAACTCTGTATTCTGGGAGCGTTCTCGGTTTACACACGTTTCACTGGGAAATGTGAGAATATCAAACCTCAGGCTGTGAAAAGACTTCACTCCAGAGGTCTGAGAGTGAAACTCAACAGATACAGTATCACAACATCTGACCGCAACGCTCATTCACGCGCTCTTATTCTGATTTTAATCTTTAAAAACCATATCAATTTCACTTTTACATTTCTATTTAATCCTCTTTAACCTCCTTAACCTCTTCAAAAACTGTTGAAGTGATACTAGAGATGAGTTTTGTGTAGTTTCCAGGGGATTTATTTTTTGTTCTAGTATAAAATCTATGAACATATCATATTGTAATGGGAAACAAGACAGATATCACTTGATATTTGAAAAGACGTAAGCATGAGTCTCAGATTTCTTATTATTAATGTGTTTATATATTTAAACTCTTGCTGGTCTGACTTTCTTCCTCCAACACCTGGATCTTCTCATCCGAGAGAAGCTGTTAAATCCTTTATTTTCACTGTTTCAAAAGATTTCCAGCTCTATTAAAATCTGTAACAATTCGAATTATAGCTTCAACTTTTTAAGTTTTAGTTGAGTAACGTTCAGTCAAGACTTTTATGAAAAACAGGATTTCTGTCTAAGATTCACCTCAATAAATAACTTTAAAGGGATTACAAGGAGTTTTGGAAAGCGAAGTGTTTCCACACTATTTATTTGTATTTTATTTTATTTAAAGGTTTATTTGGAATGGGACCTCACATATTCATGAACATACAAAAAAAAACACTACATTTCCCATGAGCCTCTGCACGCACCCTGAAATTCTTGGACCAGCGCAAGACGGACGAAATCCAAAACAGTCGGAGGTTGGAAGACGATCAGATACCGTTGTAGTTCCGACCATAAACGGCGATTCGGCGGCGTTATTCTCATGACCCGCCAGGCAGCGTCCGGGAAACAGAAACTAGGAAATGCTGGGCGAGTCGACCACTAAATAATAATATCAAAATAACTATAAAGACAAAACGATATATTTATAAAATAGACACGTTAACAAGTGGTAACGTAGATTCCTCCACATTAATATGAGACTCTTTTAGAACCAAATACAAACTCCTCTGTGTCTCAAATAAAAATAAAGTCAAATAAAACTCTGATAGATGAAAGTTTAAACAGTAATGATACAACCAGTGAGGAACAATCAACACCGTAGGTAATTAAAGCAGTGACACACACACTCGTGTGCAGCAGCAGTCGGCCATTACTGATTCCACCCACACTCATTTTCTCCCGTTAGTCTGTAATTTCAAATATTCATAATTAAGAAGGCGAGATTAAAACACCTGCCTCTCATCTGGTTAAAGTCGTGTGTGGCTGTGGGACCGAGCTCTGAGGCTCTGAGGCTCTGAGGCTCCGAGGCTCCGCAGCGTCACCGCACCCAAACACTGTGAGGTGATTACATCTTAGTTTAAAATCACAGTTTAGGACGGAGTCAGACACCGATCATTTACCTCATGGGAGCAGCTCCAACAGAGGGAAAACACACAGAAATATTCTTATTCTTCAAATAACTTCACCTTCTTTAGCCGATGAAGACTACACACAACCTCTACTTCTCCATTCACCTCACTGCAACCAACAACGCTTTTATTACTCGTTATTAATCTGCAGAAAATTCATCTTCTCACGGCAAATTTAATAAGAAGCTGAAAACTGCTTGTTCCCATAAAACAGAATTCTGAGAAAAACGACAAAACCAAAGAAATAATAAAGTCCTGTAAACCATGGCGTTTATAATCACTAAATCCAGAGAGCAACATTATGTGGAACATATGACCATCAACTTTTTGTCTATTGGGTTAAAAAGCCGTTTTTTTTAATTGAGTTTCTGGGAAAGATCAAGACTTCACCACCAGCCTCACACACCAAAACAAATCAACTTGTTGTTTCATTCTGTTACCGTCCCAGAGCTCCACACACAGAGACAGAACGAGCCACTGGTTTCCACCTGTGGCTGTGACCTACCCGAGAGTCACCTGTGATAAAAACCCTATGAATCAAATCCACCGTCAGCAAAACGTCTGGAGATTTAAGGTAAATGTCAGTAAAATGTCTGAAAATGTTAATGTACAACACAGGTCACAGGAGGAAGAGAGGAGGAGGAGACTGAGATATAACCATCATTCCAAGTGGATTCCAGTGTTTAAGGTATCTGCTAACTAAAAATAAAGACAATTAAGATGATAGTTAATTGAACTTTGCAGCTTGTAGCAGCATTTCCGACATTTTTTAATGTGATAGTGAAAATGATTAAGGCACAACTCTGGCCTTTAACATTAGCTGTAAATGTTTAGCTTGTTGCAATGGCGGAGCAGCCGAAAAATGTGAAACTGCCGGTGGACAACAACTGTTTACACCAGCGTTGTTCAACTTTGGGGTTGGGAACCCATGTGGGGTCACCTGACATGTCCAGTTATAGAAAAAAAAAATACTGATAAAAATTGAAGAGGTTCATAAAGGGACCTGACGGGGTATCGTCTTGAAATTTCCGACCAAGTCGTGGACTTTACTTTCACTTTCATCAATTTAACAATTGTAGCGTTAATGAGCTAACTGAGACGACTGTATAACCCTCTTCATCAGAAACTGAATCAGCCACAATTTGCTGTTTTCAGATGCTCGTGCAGCGCAGTCGTACCGCCATGAAGGCAAGTTCTGCCTTAATTAAGATGATAGTTCATTCAACTTTTAAAGAACTTTGCAGCTTGTAGCAGCATTTCTGACATTTTATTTAATGTGATAGTGAAAAATAAAGGCACAACTCTGGCCTTTAACATTTTTAGCTTGTCACAATAGCGGAGCAGCCAAAAAATGTGAAACTGCCGGTGGACAACAACCGTTTACACCAGTGTTTCTCAACTTTGGGGTTGGGAACCCATGTGTGGTCGCCTGACATGTCCAGTTATAGAAAAAAAAAATACTGATAAAAATTGAAGAGCTTCATAAAGGGACCTGACGGTGTATCGTCTTGAAATTTCCGACCAAGTCGTGGACTTTACTTTCACTTTCTTCAACATATCGACTGTAGCGTTAATGTTAGCAGCTAACTAGCCAGTTAGCTAACCGAGACGACTGTCTAACCCTCTTCGTCAGAAACTGAATCAGCCACAACGAGCTTTGTTCAGATGGAAGACAAGTTCTGCCTTAGAGATCTTACACCGCACATTCTTCTCTTTTATTTTGGTAAAATGCTCCCAAACTTTGGAGCTCCGTTGCCGGCTAGCTATGATACCGTTTGGTCATCACGGCTGAGGACAATTACCACTACTGCACAAGGACAGAAAGGCAGACAAGGCAGAGGAAGGTACAGCAGCATTTTTGAGAGAAAAACAAAGCTTCAAAAAATAAATGATGACAGCGATTATGAACTTAGTCATCAACGATTTTTATTGTCGCGTAATCGTGACTAGTTGACTCATCTTGGCAGCGTTACTGTCCTGTAGCAGCTTTGTGTTTGTCATGTTTCATCATTTACACGTTTACACACCACACCCTGAAACTTCTGCTCTTGTAGGTGAAAGAGTTTCAGTCGCACTATTCAACAACCGTGTGTGTGTGTGTGTGTGTGTGTGTGTGTGTGTGCCCTGCCCAGTCAGCTGATTGCTACATCGAGCTATTGTGTCATTTTGTGAGTGTGGTGTGTTTTGTAACAGTGGGTGTGGAGCTCTTATAACAGTGTTTCCCTGACATGTAGAGAACAGATTAGAGAAAGAAAGAAAGAAAGAAAGAAAGAAAGAAAGAAAGAAAGAAAGAAAGAAAGAAAGAAAGAAAGAAAGAAAGAAAGAAAGAAGATTTTCTGTGTTTCTGCTCTGAATCAGAATGAACTAGAACTATAAATCATCATTTCTTATTTTAACTTATAGATCACTTCACTATCACTCAGGGAGGGGTTTTATTTAAAGACGGCAGGAATAAAAAAAAAAGAAAATGTAAAACAAACTGTTGTGGAATAATAAAACCCTCTATTGTAAAATTGTTCTAAAATTAAATGTATCATGACTCGTCCACCACTGGTACTAGGATCTGTGTGTGTGTGTGTGTGCGTGTTTGTGTGTGTGTTGTGTTTGTATCTCTGTGGGGAGTTGGCGACCGTCTGAAGAGTTCAAACCTCCTCAGATGAACCGAGGAAAGATCAGGATTAAGTTCATCTGAGGCTGAGACACGACATGGTCCTCACAAGTATACAAGTAGTACAAACGTGTGTGTGTGTGTGTGTGTGTGTGTGTGTGTGTGTGTGTGTGTGTGTGTGTGTTTGGGTAATGTAGGAAGGACTTAATTGAGCATGAAAGACAACAGACGACCTCTGGTGCTGCAGAACCGCCGCCAATCAAACATCTGCCAGCCTGAGGCTCAAGGACGATCACACACACACATACACACACACACACACACACACACACACACACACACAAACACACACAGAGGTCTTCGTTAAAGGGATAGTTCAACATTTTGGCAAATTGGCCCATTGCCATAATCCCTATAGTCATAGCAGTAGGTTCGTTACCTTTAATTATCGGTGCAAGCTGTTTTTAGAACGGTGGAGCAGAGCCGTGAGCTGCTCAGAGCTACGCTACGGAGGCTCATTATGGGATTTCTTGGTTTCCCTCATCAAACTCATCAAATACACAATCCAACAAATTAAGCGTAGCGTTAGTTCTGGCAGGCCATGACGTCAAGCTCTTAATCAGCACAGCGTAACTGTCTTCACCTGTGCAGATCAGCTGATGGCTCAGCTGACTCCCCGTGGCTGCTTCCTATTGGGGAACTGCATTCAGAGCACGCTATTTAAACTGCTCTAGCCCGACGTCACCTCCCTTGCTGCTGCTGCTTCCTCAGCCAGCTTTTTTGCAACCCACCTCCACCCCAGCTCCTCCTGTCATTGTACATGTTGGTTGCTCTGCTCTGTCTGGGTTTTCTTTGCTGCTGCGCTCCCTGCTTATGCCGTTCATGATGGCTCGTGAAGGGCAGGGAGGTGCTCTTCCTGCCTCAGGCTTTCCACGCAAGCGCGTGGAAGAGCAGGGGGTCCCAGAACAGTACCATACCGCCAAATAAAACTTGTGCAAGTAAATAAATATCATTTTGACATAGTGGTCCTGACAGAACTCCACAACGCTCTGGTGGACAAGTTGTGACCTGCACATTCACCACGCTATGAGATAATAACACAACGTTTTAGAGGTAAATGCAGAGACTGGAACGCGCATCAGCGGTTTTGCATGAATTTACCTCTAAAACAACTCTGTCTGGTAACGTTCTGTTATTATCTAACCTACCTCCTAAGACTATAGGAATTATGGCAATGGGCTAATTTGCCAAAATGTTGAACTATCCCTTTAGGCTGGGTCTTGTTTTGTGTGTTGTTCTTGTGAATGATGAGCTGCAGCTTTAAAAAAACACACCTAGAGAAAACAGGAAGTGAAGTTTCCCTTTCTCTTTGCTCAGGAACTACATTGTCTCAGTCGTTGAACAACCGTATTCCTACACTCAGGCAGGCTTGGGCACCAAAATTCAATTTCAAGTGGGAACTAAACCAAAAAGGGCGCTTATCGGATACACGTGAAAGTATTTGAGTGTCCGCTGACTTGTATCATCAGAACAGACATGTCCTGTGATTATCAGCCTCCTTTAATATTTAATATATTTGAAGCTACTAAGATGTGCCGCTGTGTTATTATCTCATAGCGTGGTGAATGTGCAGGTCACAACTTGTCCACCAGAGCGTTGTGGAGTTGTTGGATTGTGTATTTGATGAGTTTGATGAGGGACAGTGACTTTTTTTTATTTTTGTTCAGCGCCATTGTCACTAAAAGACAAAATATGAACACTGTGTTTTTCTTCTGGTAGAAGCAGCTCCAGTCGTTCCATCGGCTCCATGTTTGGGTTCATGTGTAAATCACAAACACACAGAATTACAGATGCAGAGTGACTCTGAATGTCCAGTTTTGATTCATTGTTCAATTAATCGCCCAGCGTCATCTGACTAACACAGAAGAAAACAACATCCTGCTAGAACGAGCCAATCAAACCAATCAATGTAATCGATCGACAACAACAGAAAACGACGACAAAAACAGTCGTCACCATTTACTGCAGCAAAACCTGTTCTCTACACTCACTCATAATACAACCAATGTGCAAAAACAACCTAAAAACATCTGTAAAAACACCTTAATCACAGTGTTTACAACCAGATCAAAGTGACCAGAAGCTTCCAAGGAGACGAATCCCACTCTGACTCATCTGGACCAATCAGAACGAGCCTCGATTCACAAAAACAACAACAGCAGCAGCAGCAGCTACAAACAACCGACGCACCCCTTCCCCCCCTCTCCTCCCCTCCTCGCTCCCCCTGATTGGCCTCCGGTGGCGTCCGTCGAGCAGCAGCCGGCAGCTGATTGGCCGGGAGGGACGAAGGAAGGACAAAAAGAAGGAAGGAAGGAGTGATTGGGGAGAAGATCAATGGCCGCCGCCGCCATGCAGGCTCGCTCACACACAAAACACGGACCGGGAGTGTGTGTGTGTGTGTGTGTGTTAGCCCGGCTTACTCCATCACTGTCACACACACACACACAGACACACACCGGAGAAGTCACAAATTAAAAAGCAGCCAGCCCCCTACCGGAGTCGTTGTTCTCTGAATCCATCTTGTTGGAGGCGAAGCAGACGACGGCCTGCCAGGTGGACCTCACTGTCTCTCTCTCTCTTTCTCTCTTTCTATCTCTGTACATTTCCAGCCTCTCTCTCTCTCTCTCTCTCTCCCCCCTCCTCCCCCTCTCACACACTGACTCTCATCTCTGACCTTGCAGTGTTTGTTTCCCCCTCTCCTCCTCCGGCAGCAGCAGCAGCAGCAGCAGCAGCAGCAGATTCGCTGCAGGTGAAACTGCAGAGTCGAGTCCAAACGGCTGAAACGCTCCAAAACCGCCTCGGTACCGAATCAACCAACAAACCAACACACAACCCCCCCCCACAGGGATGCATGCGCACACACACACACACACACACACACACACACAAATACAGACACATGCACGCTGCAGAGCTGACATGTGTGTGTTGGATTGAAGGTGTTTTAATCATCCTGATTGGAGTGTAATTATGCAGATTCACTCACTGCTGTTGAGAGAATTTAGCATTTCCAAATGAGCATATGTGTGTGTGTGTGTGTGTGCGTGCGTGCGTGTGTGTGTGTGTGTGTGTGTGTGGGCCTCTGCGATTGTGTAACTCAGCAAGGACATGTGTGCATTTTACAGTGTGTGTGTGTGTGTGTGTGTGTGTGTGCTATCTCTGTGAGGACCTGGGTTTGTTTTCGTTTTTTTTCTACACTTTGGAAAATGTCTGCGATTGTTTTTTTTGTTTTTTTTATTGATATCTTTATTTCAATCATGTAAACGACAATGTAAAAAAATAAAATAAATAAGATAAAATAATAATATAATAAGGAAATAAGTGAACAGCAAAAATGTATACACAAAAAAGTAACATCTCATAAGCAACGCAGTTTACATGAGCGAAAAGGAGTAGGAAGAAGTATAAACTTATCTAATCCTACCCCTATAATTTTAACTATATTATAGTATTATATAACTATACTATTTATGTAAAAAAAAAAGTCGATATTTGATGAAACTGAGATGAGGGTTTGAAAAAAGTCGATACCAACCGACGTGTAAATATGGAAACATGTTGTGTTTGATTGTGTGCATTTATTTTGAAAAGCGAGGCCACTTCCCTCAGGATAATAAAATGTGCAAAAACAATCTAAATACATCCTTAAAAAACACCTTAATCACAGTGTTTACAGGAGATAAATCCCACTCTGACTCATCTGAACCAATCAGAACGAGCCTCGATTCACAAAAAATGTCTGTGATTTATTATTTTATTTTTTTATGTAAAAAAACAATTTATTTTGAAAAGCGAGGCCACTTCCTGTCAGAGCCGCCTGAGGTTCAACACTCGGCCGCTCAGCGAAGGTCAGAGTCGGTTTTAAGGTTCAAGAGCGGAGAGCAGTTTTAAAGCAGGGAAGGTCTGCACAAGGATAGGAGTACCAGTGTGTGTGTGTGTGTGTGTGTGTGTGTGTGTGTGTGTGTGTGTGTGTGTGTGACAGATGGCTGCAGCAGATACCATCACACTAGTCAGACGGCTCAGACTCTAATTTTAGAGTCGGTCTGAGCTCAAACTCACCGGTCAAAAGCACAAACGCCTCTGACTTCATGTTTGTGTTTCCTTACATTACGTCGTCGTTTCCACGGCAACGATTAAAGCAGAGTAAAAAAAAAAACGTATTCATCGATACCGACTGTAACATTCAGGGGGAAAAAAAACCAAATCAAGGCAATGTTGGCTCATTATAACACTGTAATAATCAGACTAATCTGTATTTTGACCGATAATTATCTGCACCGAATGTTATTGTGCATCCCTAAAATCGGCCATTAGCAGCTCCAGTCTGATGAACAGGGCTGCAACTAACGATTATTTTCATTATCGATTAATCTGTCAATTATTTAAATAATAAATCGATTAGTTGTTTGGTCAGTAAAATGTTGAAAAATGTAGAAAATGTCAAACAGTGTTTCCCAAACCACAAGACGACGTCCTCAAATGTCTTGTTTTGTCCACAAACCAAAGAGAGACTCAGTTTATTGTCATAAAGGGACAAAGAAACCAGAAATATTCACATTTAAAGGGACAGTTCAACATTTAGTCAAATTGGCCCATTGCCACAATCCCTATAGTCATAGCAGTTGGTTCGTTACCTTTAATTGTCGGTGCAAGCTATTTTTAGAACGGCGGAGCAGAGCCGTGAGCTGCTCAGAGCTACGCTACGGAGGCTCATTATGGGATTTCTTGGTTTCCCTCATCAAACTCATCAAATACACAATCCAACAACTCCACAACGCTCTGGTGGACAAGTTGTGACCTGCACATTCACCACGCTATGAGATAATAACACAACGTTACCACACAGAGTTGTTTTAGAGGGAAATTCATGCAAAACCACTGATGCACGTTGCCTCTGTCTGGTGACGTTGTGTTATTATCTCATAGTGTGGTGAATGTGCAGGTCACAACTTGTCCACCAGAGCGTTGTGGAGTTGTTGGATTGTGTATTTAATGAGTTTGATGAGGGAAACCAAGAAATCCCATGAGCCTCCGTAGCGTAGCTCTGAGCAGCTCACGGCTCTGCTCCGCCGTTCTAAAAATAGATGCACCGACAATTAAAGGTAACGAACCTACTGCTATGACTATAGGGATTATGGCAATGGGCCCATTTGCCAAAATGTTGAACTTTCCCTTTAACTTTCTACTGCACAGTCTCAGTCTCTCTCTCTATTATCAGTGTGTTCATATTAAAAAAATGAAAACTCTGCAGCTTCCAGTCCTGACTCAGGTCTGTGTGTTTGACAAACAAACAAACACAAACAATAAAAAATAAAAACCATGGTGGACAGACTGCGGAGCCGGAGGGATCTCACAGCGAGAGTCTGGACTGGAAACACAAACATGAAGCAGCAGAGAGGAACAAGGACGAGCAGGTAACTAACAACAGCAGATACAGTCGATACAAACTACTGTACATCTGTTCCCTGCAGCGACGCTTCACTTCACTCACAGCGTTTTATGCTCCGAGTGAACGTGGACGAACGAGAAGTCCTTAAAAAGAAAAAAAGTGCTCACAAAATGAATGTGTGGCCATCGACGGCGCCATGGCAACAGGAGGCCTCACTCCTCATCTGCTAATGAAGACTGTGGGATCAGATCAAAAGCTCCAGCAGAGTTGGTTAGTGAGAGCGTTTTGTCGACCGCCGCCGTTTCCAAGGTAAAAAGGCTGGAGCTTAAAAGTCTCAGATGATAAAAAAAAAAGCTCTAGAGACGGAGAAGAGAGCTGGTTTTTATATTTCAGATGTGACAGTGAGTGTATGAACCGGCTGACTGAGGATATTCAACATGTCAAAGAGCTGCTCCGTCTATTATTCACTGTTTACATTGTATTGAGGGTTTAAGTTATGTAGAAATTGGGGGCGTGGCCTCTTTGGGATGCACGATAACTTCAATTTTTCGCTGTAAAGTTGAGACAGAAACGATTGTAGGCTACATTTATGTCGAAAATATGTTTGAATCGCTATGTGGGATTAAGATCAACCTGTCCAGCTGTTTCCCACAGAGCTCCGCCCCCAGATGGAGAATGTGTTTTAGGACTTGTATCATCAGATCAGACATGTTCTGTGATTTTCAGCCTCCTTTCATATTTAATAGAGGAGGGGCAACACCTGAAAGTAATTATTCCAGTTGTCAGTATGATAGAGGCTAAAAACATGCTATTTTCATGAAGAGTGGGAAACACAGTTTTGTTTTACAAACGTAAAGAATCTCTCTTATTTTCACTGGAAAATAATTTGGCTAGTGGAAAATCTCTTGGCTGGTGATCAAAAAAGTTAAGGTGACGTCCATCTTTATTTACAATAGGGCAACGTGGTATATCTCAGGTACTAGGGCTACGTGCAAGGCAAGACGCACTTTATATTCTTAAAATGGGTAATGTAATATGCATTGAGTATTGTGCATTTAAAATAGCACTTTATATGTACTATGCAATCGGGCAACCTGCAATATAATTATGCACCTAACACTTTCACACTATAGCACTCTGCACTTTAATCAGCCTTTTGATATCTAATTTTAGCATTTTAAACACTAGCTAAATACGTATAGTCCCCTGACCCTTGGCCTCTCTGTAATTACTCCTGCTCATACTGGCCATTGAGACTAATTGTTCTACTTGTTGTCACTGTTGTCTTATTAATCTTATGTTAACCTCAACCTGCCGAAGGGACTAAAGATGGAAATTAGCCGTTGGCTATAATCTTGCATATTAACATGTATATGTCCATTAATATGTATTGTCCCTATTTTAAATAAATAAACTTTATCTTAAACTTAATATGCGGTAAACGGTAGAAATTATATAAATTTGGCCCACGGTGGAGATTTGCGCTCTGCCATCCTATCGTCTAATAAAAAACATTTATGGCATTGTTATGTGTGTTTGTTTGTACTATTTGCACCATTGAGTGCTGGTTTTAATTTTGAGCTTTGAGATCTGCTTTCTGCACAATAAACGCTCTAAAAATTACATTATTGTTTTTTTTTCTTAATCAATTTAGCTTTTCTAAAGGACTTCAAAACCCATTCAGAAACACATCCATTATCATTTTTACACTTTAATTTATACCGCGATATATACCGTTACCGTGAAGGGATTTGATCTATACCGTGACCGCCCAGCCCTGATTTACAACATGTACAAGAAAGGTAACGTTCAAGTGTCAGAGGTGTTTCACTGCATTTTAAAAACCTCCATATTTACAACAACAGCTGCTGCTGTTGCTGCTTGTACATGACTGACATGTGCGTGTTATTCCTAAAAGCCTCATTTATTTCACCAGAAAAAAAAACAAAAACAAACAAGCACCAGTCCTCATTTATATTCATTTCCTCTGATCCAAGACCAAAATCATTTCCATACAAGCACTGGGAGGTTAATCAGCTCACGGAGGCGCTGTAACGTTTCAGTTTGGAGGTATAAAGCTCTTTATTTATTGCTGCTGCTGCTGATCTGTTTCACATGCTGCCGGTGTCTCTGCTGCCTACACCTGCCTGCTGTCGATAGAGACGCAACACGCAAACATCAAGAGTACAAAACAGGGCAGGGGTAAAAAAATAATAATAAAATAAAATAAAATAAAAAAAACAGCTAAAATCCTTCAGAAAGTGCAGAGGAGCAAGCGAGCGTAGCGTCGCACAACAAGCAGACAAAGATAAAAGCTTCCCCTCTCTGCAAAGACGCAACCGGCGGAGGAAACAGAGGGAGGCGCGTCTCCTTTGAAGTTATATTTAGGCCAAATCCTCCTTTGCAGAACAAACCGTCTTCCACAACACATACAAATCACAGCCAACAACTGAGGGAGGAACCGTCCTATAAGAGCACAGGAGCCGACCACACACACACACACACACACAATCACACGATCACACACACACAATTAGCCGGCGGAGCATCAAACCAGCGCAGGCCCCGCTGGGTTTGATCGACTTTGATTCCTCCTGCATCCCGAACGCTCCCTCGGCTCCAACCGGGACCACGACCACAGACCGGATTCTCATCGGACACAACTTTGAAGATGTGAACACACACACACACAAATACACACATAGACACAGGAGCATCACTGCAGGTGGTGCACATCCTTTTAGACACAGTTGCTACACCACTGTGGAAACGTAGAGCTTATCCAGCAGCTTGTACAGGTGTGACACAGGCTGTGTTCAAAACCTCCATACTACTATATACTATAGGCTACTGCTAGTACGGACTGATTGGGCCAAGATGCAGTATGTAGTAGTAAACAGTATGCAAACAAAAGCTAAATCTGTAGTATGCAAACAATTCCTGGATGTCGTACTGATTCCGAAAATATCTCTAGTATGTATCTGACCAGTCTACATTGTGTACTGTATCCCAGTGATCCCAACCCCCGGGGCCGCAGAAAGAGATTGAAAAAATATAAAAATCGTTTGTTTTGTCTATTTCACACTTCCGGTCGATTTATTTGGGAAATTTTGCCACTTCTGTTCCTGCATCTTCCCAGCACTGTGCAATTGACAGGCAGGTCCACAAGCGTAAAAGAGTGAAAAACACACGTCGCCGGGCCGGGAAAAACTCAATAATGAGACGACAGAAGACCCGACGCCTGCCAACAAGAAGAAAGCTGTTCTAAAAGAAAAACCACGAGTCCTGTTTAAATTACGGGTTCATTGCAACAGGTGATTCACATGCTCCAAGCTCCGCAATGTGTGTGTGGGACCGGCGGCTCTCTGCCGCTTCATCACTTCACAGAAAACTTATCTCCCTGCGTTCTGGATTTAAGCAGAATATCCTGAGATCGCCACAAAAGCACGGAAAACCTACTTCCATTACAAACATATTATGTTTGTTCTGCAGCGTCAGCAGCAAAACGAGATGACAGAGTAGACTGGACCTGAGATGACAGACGGAGCATCACCCCCAGATGACTGACATTATTATTGTGATCCTATATTATGGTGAGTTGTAACAAAGAACGTAAACGTAACAGAAAACCATGTGACAGTCTACAATCCTTTTCATACAATATGTGTAATGTGAAAACAGCCAACGAAAACTTTATATGAGAGTAATAGGGCCCGACACAAAAACGTCCATAAAAACTACATATTCCTCCACTCTCAGCTGCCAGGATGTGCAGCGTTTTCAATGTTGCTTAAAGGGACAATGAGGAGTTTTGGAAAAGCGAAGTGTTTTCACACTACATTTATGAGCCTCCGCACCGTGAAATTCTTTGACCGGCGCAAGACAGACTCATGTTTTCATTCATCAAGAATTAAAGTCAGAGGTTGGAAGACGATCACATACCGTCGTAGTTCCCACCATAAACGGCGATTCGGCGGCGTTATTCTCATGACTCGCCACAAAACCGAAAGTAAAGAAACGCTGGTCGGCTCGCCCAGCATCTCCACCACCACTAATAATAACAAAATAACCATAGAGACAAAACAGTATATTTATCGAAAATGGGCCATTAACAAGTGGTAACGTGAGACTTTTTTATTGTCGCGGAATTTTTCGTTCTGCCGATGGAGAAACTCCTCGTTGTCCCTTTAAGTTGGATTTTTATACTAAAAACCTAAGGCGATTATTATTAGTCAAACAAGGCACAATGTTTTCATTTGGCCGGTGAAAAATATGTTTTGCCAAAGTTAATTTAACACCCTGGGGGACGGGCTGCTGGTCCCGGTCGCTGTTCCCACAGGTGGAGCTTCACTTCTCTGAAAACAGTGGAGCAAACTTCCAAACAGGATTTGGATTTGGATAAACTGACCACATTTTGGGATCTAAACTAAATATTAAAACTTCATAAAGTGATGTATAAATAACAACGCTACAGCAGCTACATACTAACGCAGTATGGCAGTACGGTAGAGATGGAAAACTACACTGAGATGGTTTTTAGGTCTTCTCATGGATCAGCCCTTCAAAATAAAAGACAGAATTGTGAAATATTAAAGCCTTTACATCACTAGTAGCTTCTAAAAAAAACACATATACATCATTAAATTATTATATGACATCATCTAAATCTCTCTCTCTTCTCCTGTACCACCCACCCTTCAGTAACCAGTTCTATATCACACACACACACACACACACACACACACACACACAGTCACACACACAGAAACTGAAGCTTTTGATCATATCACACTGTCTTCACTGGTTGTCATGGAAATGTGGATGTTCAAATTTCCTTCCCCTGATCTCGGAAACAAAAAAAACGAAAAGTTACAGCAGAGAAACGTGACGATACCAGGTTTAACACGCTCAGAGATAAATCTGCTCCGTGTTGTGTTCACTGACACTGTGGATGTGTGTGTGAATGTGTGTGTGTGTGTGTGTGTGTGTGTGTGTGTGTGTGTGTGTGTGTGTGTGTGTGTGTGTGTGTGTGTGTGTGTGTGTGTGTCTGTGTGTGTGTGTCTGTGTGTGTGTGTGTGTGTGTGTGTGTCAAATCAAATGAACGTATGTCGTCCACTTGCAGCTGTTTAATTGTGACTGTGTGAAGTGTCTGAGTCACAGAGACCGAACCTGACTGAGAGCTGCTATTAATAATCGATTTCCTCTTTGTGTGTGTGTGTGTGTGTGTGTGTGTGTGTGTGTGTGTGTGTGTGTGTGTGTGTGTGTGTGTGTGTGTGAGTGAGAGAGAGAGAGAGTGTGTGTGTGTGCGTAGCTCTCACTCCTGGGTGTGTTGTGGTCTAGAGGCTCTCATTATCCTCAAAGTGTTAACCACCTCAATTAAGTCATTATGTAGGACAAACCCACCGTCGCTGCCGTCACTCACTCTGCTGCTGCTGCTGCACCGAGCCAGCCCATAATATACATCTACCTTTATTCTGAAGGAGCTTTAACACAAACATCTACCTTTATTGTGAAGGAGCTTTAACACAAACGTCTACTTTTATTCTGAAGGAGCTTTAATACAAACATCTACCTTTATTCTGAAGGAACTTTAAACATCTACCTTTATTCTGAAGGAGCTTTAACACAAACATCTACCTTTATTCTGAAGGAGCTTTAATACAAACATCTACCTTTATTCTGAAGGAGCTTTAACACAAACATCTACCTTTATTCTGAAGGAGCTTTAATATAAACATCTACTTTTATTCTGAAGGAGCTTCAACACAAACGTCTACCTTTATTCTGAAGGAGCTTTAAGACAAACATCTACCTTTATATTCTATTAGATATTAAAACTACATTTCCTATAAAAAGCATCAGAATTAAAGATGACTGAAACATGACATTGTTTTGACTTGATGTGCAGAGTCACTGTGTATTATTAATAATAACAACAGACCTGCAGCTTTGAGGCCGTTGTCATTATGAACACTGACAACACAGCTACTGACTGACTGTCACGATGCAACTCTTCAGCCGAGTGCTGCAGCTCCGGCAGCGTCCTCTTTAACCGTCAGCAGCGAACACAGCGCGCTAATTCACCTGCTACTTCCAGTTTCCTGACAGGACGTCGGTCTGATTCCTGCAGACGGGCTGAATGGAGACACAGACTCAACCACAACCACACACAGTTCCTTTTTTCTTTTTCCAAGCTGATTGGAAACAGTGTTTGTCCCTCACATCATCACACACACACACAGACACACAGACAGTGGCCCCATCAGGGATCGATGTTGAAGGCGTCACATTACCGCTAATGTAATCAGCAGTTTACCACTGGGACTAATTACAGAGCAAACACACGAGGCCTTAAGGCTGCAGACGCCGCCTCGCCTGCAGCCCAGAGCCAACATGGCGACACATCAGCAGCTCCAAGCATCGTCTCCAACGACAACAACATCAACACCACCACCACCGGTCTCCGTCCACACTGGGATGTTTCTGCTTCACGTGAGCTAGGCCTGTGACGATAAACACATTTTGCTGGACCATATATTGTCCCATAAATTCTCATCGATAAACGATATTATTAGGGGTGGGAGAAAAACTTGATTCACATAAATATCGCGATATCCTTTTTGACGATTTTTAAATCGTTTTTTTTTTAATCGATTTAAAAAAAAAAAAATTAGATTTTTTTTGTAGAATTTTTTGAAAAAATGTGCAATGTGCATTTGTTAGCCTTTTTACATACAGAGAGTACAGGTTTTGAAAAGGGTTTAAGTTCACTTTATAATGGAGAGAATTTATAGGCTTCTACAGTATTTGTGTGCAGATAAATGTTAAAAATGCTAAAGACTAAAAATCGAGAGAATCTGCAATATTGTAGAATCGCAATTTAAATCGAATCACCATCCAAAGAATCGTAGAAGAATCGAATCGGGAGAAAAGCATATTGTCCCAGCCCTAGATATTGTCGTCACATTTTTTGAGAACAAATTAACCACTAATGTAATAATAATATTTCATAATAATGCTATAAACTTTTATTTCTCATGAGTATTTTTTTTACCATTGTAATTGCAATGCCAAGAACTTATATAATATCCTCTAAAATAAATTAAACAAACAAAAAATAATAGGTTAAACATTGCAGCGCAGCTTCTGTCCAATACCTGAAGCTTTTTATTCAAACGAACTACCGGTAATTTGACTGCCACAGTTGTTAGATTCCATCAATGAGACCAGCATTTATCTCCCGAAAAGTATTTAACTATAGTCGGTGGTAAACCTATAAAAACCTGCGGGTAAGTTACTCGGCTCGTTTCCTCCGGATCGGATGATGATGGAGGTTGGCCCGGCCCATGAGCTCAGCTCCCTGGCTGCAGCCTGTGGGAAGCCCCCGTTGCTCCCACAGTGGTTCTGCACAAAAACGTCAGAGGAAACCTCCTAACAGGCGTCATCTGGATAAACTGACCACAGACTGGGGATCTAAACTGTGACTTTCTCGCATGAAAACATGTTAAAACTTTTTTTTAAAATGACACATTAACCTCTTCATGCAGAGGCCATTTTTGGCAATTTCCGCCTGTTTTTGTATCACTGCAATTAAAGCTTAATAGCCACAGAAGTACTAATCCCACAACTATGGTTTATGGCTTAAATGAAAGACAACCTTTGTCCCTTTACATCTATATGTATAAAATATTGTATTGAGTCATTCCATAAAAAAAAGGGCTTCTGAAATTACTATTTTCTTTTGAAAAAAAAAAAAACGAGTTTGAAATTTTTGGTGAAAAGGTGATATATCAAAATCCTAATTATAAAACAGGTTGAATGTTACATATATGGTTCACACACTCCCTGTCCACATATGTACCAAATGTTAGGTTGATAGGTAAAACTACTGAGGCACTATAGAGTTTTTCCAAACAGTGTCCCTTGGCGATGTACAGTGTGCAAAACCTGTCCAAAATTGTCCAATTTGGCTAAAATGCACACTGCAAGATTTTAGTGAGATTTTTTTTTTTTCCAACAGATAACCTATTGGGGCCAATCACACACTTGATGGGTTTTAGGAACACCAGTTACATAAGCAAAATGCCATTTGAAAATTTAATTAATGGGGATGAATATTTAGTGTCCAAAACCCATCCAAACATGAATTTACCTATTTTCGCCTGTATTATATTGTTATTTTCCTTTAAAACTCCAGAAGTAAACATCCCACAACCATCAGTGATGGCTTAAATTAACAAGGACATTTGAAATAGTTCATTTTGTCTTTTATTATTATTTTAATTAAACTTGGGGCAGTAAAAACACACTTTTTGTGGAGACTTGTATTGCTTACATGTTGACACTAGGGGGAGAGGGAACCACATGAACCAGCTTGGTGCAGGCTTAAGCTTTGCCCAATCAGGGATCATTATACATCAGGTCCCACCTTAGAGTCTCTGCTATTGGACCAAAAAGTTTTCACCCCCGTGACTTTGATTGACAGGCGACGAGAGATGCGCAAAGCGGGTGCGCAGTCTGACGGATAATAGCTCATAGCATTAGCACTGCGGGTAAACGTAACCATTAATGGATTATCTGGTCACGATGGATTAAATCGCCCATGCCTGTTTTGTCGAGCACATCTTCAGCTTGAAAAAGAGGGTAAGCTTGTAATTTTATTCAGTGTTTTAGTGGGTTTGTGACTGACAAATGTCCGTCTTTTTCGGCACTCGAAAATGACTTCCGGGTTTGTGTGTGTTCAGTGAGCAGGCTTGTTTAAACCTTTAATGGGGTAAAAACTGCATTTTTGAGTTTTGCTTTTGTTTATATGACAGTTTATGATTTTTTGGTGGTGAAAGAAGAGGTGTACAGATGGTACATATATGTTTAAATCACCTTCGTTGTTGACGTGACGTCACTTGTGGGCTGCCGTAGTCTGATATTGTTTGAGACATTTTCAGTGACTGTGAAAAAACCGTAGCACTTAGAAACTTCATTTTTTTTTCTACTTGTTGCCGAAAGTGTCCTTAAAAGGTCTGTGGTGGAGTTTTCATTACAGCATGCCTACTTTCCGTTATATTAAGGACGCCGTTCATGTGTTATTGATTTGGGACGCCGGCGTCCCAACCACTAGGGGGCCTGCGTGAACAGGTTAAAGCAGTAAGCGGAATGTTTGTGTTAATATAAGTCGTAATAGTTGTATCTTCCGACAGCAATCACTTACATAGAGCGTTTGGTCTGAAACACGGGTCTGTCAGTCACTCTGCTCTGCTCTGAGTCGAGGAGAAAACTTTCCTTGTATCCTACAACCTTTATCCAATGAGGAGAGAGAACGGCATAAAGGGGCGGTCCTCTCTGTGTGTGCAGCCAAGGGATGCGCGTGAATGTGGTGACGTAGGGACGAGGGCGGGGACTGCTAACTCCATCGGCTGACAAGAAGTTAGCCAAAACCACCGGATCGCTTACTTCTGCTTTAACAGCGCTGCAGCGAGACTTAAAACAGCTTTTAGCTGCTTAGATTTAGCTTTACCACTACCGCTGCCGGTTGCCACGAAATGCATTCTGGGAAACAAAGATCCTGGATGACTGACGAGAGGGTTCACTCCGTTCATTCTGCTGTGGAACAAACGGCCCAGGTGCTGAGACCGATGCACAGAGTGAAGCCTCTTGTCATGCAGCATGTTTGGAGGCCAGAAATGAAGCAAACAAATATGTGCGCACATGACAATATATCGAGGCCGGGAAAATTATCAAGTTAATTTTCATTTATCGTGCGATTAATTGATTTATTGATTATCGTCCCAGTGAGCTGTCACCACCACCACAGCAGCAGCAGCCAACTGGGCTTCCTGGAGGAACCACTGGTGCAGTGAGCAGCAGCTGGTTACCTGCCAGAGCAGCTGCTGGAGGAGAGGGAGAGGGCGCCCAAAGTCCAAGCTTCTTAAAATAGAAACACTGTCAGACATGACAGCACACACACACACACACACACACACACACACACACACACACACACACACACACACACACACACACCTTCTGAAAGCTGCTGCTTATTTACGCTACGCTACACTGAGCGTGAAGACAAGAGTAGGAGGGTTAAAGTCAGGACAAAGACGACGGCGGTGGCAGCAGAGGTAGAAAACGCTGTATCGTGATGATGAAGCTTCTCATGTTGCATCGTGTTAAAGGGATAGTTCAACATTTTTGGCAAATTGGCCCATTGCCATAATCCCTATAGTCATAGCAGTAGGTTCGTTACCTTTAATTGTCGGTGCAAGCTGTTTTTAGAACGGCGGAGCAGAGCCGTGAGCTGCTCAGAGCTACGCTACGGAGGCTCATTATGGGATTTCTTGGTTTCCCTCATCAATCTCATCAAATACACAATCCAACAACTCCAAAACGCTCTGGTGGACAAGTTGTGACCTGCACATTCACCACACTATGAGATAATAACACAACGTTACCACACAGAGTTGTTTTAGAGGAAATTCATGCAAAACAGCTGATGCGCGTTGCCTTCAGGGACAGTTTTTCAGCAAGCAGTCTCTGTATTTCCCTCTAAAACAACTGTTATCCACCGCTCCATGGATTGATTTCTCACCGGCTTCGTTGGAAACAAATGCAAAATGTACTCTGAAACTGTAGGAAGAGAAAAAGCGTCCAAAACAGAGATAAGAACTAGGACTAGAGAACTTGACCTTTGACCTTTGACCTTTAAAGCACCGAAAATCTCATCAGTTCATCCTCGAATCTAAATGAACTTCCTCTTTAGGTGTTATTGAGACGACACCTTCATAAAAGCCATACTGTAAGCAAACCAATCCAGCTTCAGCCTGAGGAAGCCCCGCCCACCTAATTAACATATAGATGTAGATTTAAATAAATGCATATAATAAAAACTGGAAAAAAAAAAATATAAATGGATAATTGAGAGATAAATTAATGAAGTTTAAATCTGCTCTCTCCTCCTCTGTGTCTCTAACCCTCCTCTCCTCCATGTGCATTTGAAGTGGATCTCTCTGCAGCCGATGACGATGACGATGAGTTAACTTCTGCATTTCCTCCCGGGCAGACACAAGACACAGCTCACATGTCTCCTGAGGTATATTTGGAAAGTCTTTTTCCTGGAGGTTCACACTGCTGCTGCTCTATCTCTCTGTCTCTCTCATAGAGTCTGTGTGCAAAGTGAGCACGAACAAACACATCAGAACGAGAACAAAACTCAAATCTAATGCAAATCACAGGGAGAGGCCTGATACAGTGACCTGTTTGTCTGCAGAGTTCATCCAGTTCATCACTGATGTACAGCTGCATCTCAATACATTAGAATATCATGTAAAAGTCTATTTATGTCAGTAATTGAATTCAAAAAGTGGAATTATATACATTAGATGGATCCATTACACACAGAATGAAACTTTTCGTGTCTTTATTTAATTTCCATTAACTGTAATGGTTATGGCTTCACATTTAATGAAGACCTAAAATTCAGTATCTCAAAAAAAAAAAAAAAAAAAATTACAAAAAACCAATAAAAAAAAAAAACTATTTTTATATGGAAATGGAAATGTGACTTTTAGGGCTGCAACTAATGATTATTATCATTATCGATTAATCTGTTGATTATTTAAATTTTTAGTTGTTTGGTCAATAAAATGTTAAAAAAAATATCAATCAGTGTTTCCCAAACCACCAGATGACATCGTCCTCAAATGAGAGACTCAGTTTATTGTCACAAAGAAACAAAGAAACCAGAAATATTCACATTTAAGAAGCTGAAATCAGAGAATTTGGACTTTTTTTTCTCAAAAAACGACTCAAACCGATTATCAAAATAGTTGATGATTAATTTAATAATCGATTATTGTTCGATGAATCCATTAATTGTTGCAGCTCTATAGACTTTTACATGATATTATAATTTAATTTAAGAGATGCACCTGTATTTCCCGTCTACTCTGCACAAACACAAACTCCAAACCAAGGCACGGAGCCCAACAGACGGCGGCGGCGGCGGCGGCGGCGGCGCAGTGTACCGGGAGGAGGGATTAAAAACGAAGGTCAACAAGTCAACGGGTTTATCTGAGTATTTAAAGGCACAAGATGAACACACTCTCTGCAGGCGACCTTGAACGCAGCACCTGTCTCTCTCCTCTCCTCTCCCTCTCCTGTAAATCTGCAGAAAAACTGACGTTGGATGGATGCGTTTAATGTGACGTGGAAATTCCTGTATTCTTCAAGGTCCAGAGACATGTAACTTTTTATATATATCGCTATTGCTTCTGTAATACAAGGAAGAGGAGGGGGAGGAAGGGGGGGGAGCAGCGCTGCTTGGCTGCACAGCGTGAAGGACAAAGATACAAGGTGATGTCAATAAAGTTTTTTTGATAACAAGAAGCTGTAAAAAAAATAAAAAAATAAATAAAACCCAGCGCTGCATCGTTAGCCTGTTAGCGTTCACAACTCCTCCTGCTGGTCCTGTCACTTCCTGTCACCACGGCAACGTGAGTGAACATCACCTGGCCTGTGCACTGTGTGTGTGTAGCTGTGTGTGTGTAGCTGTGTGTGTGTATATGTGTGTGTGTGCAGAGTGTGCGTCAGTGAACGCAGCACTGACCTTGTTGTTTCATTCATGCAACACAAAAGCGTCTCTCTCCAGCTCACACAGAAGCATCTGTGGAATTCCTGCAGCGATTTCAACGCGCACAAAAAGCAGCAGCCGACAGTGAACACAACACAACACAACACGGCGTTTTATAACTTCAGCAGCAGGAGCCTATCAGAGGTTTTTATTGATCATAAACCTGTTGATTGTTTTATCACATAACAAACCACTAAGTATTCAGCGTTCCTGCTTGATCCATCCAGAAAAGATTTGACAAGAAAGGAGGAACAGGGATCTCTAAAAACGAGTCAGGACTGAACTGATTGGACGAAATGAATCAAAACAAATTAAAATAATCTAATATAAAAATGATTAAAGTCAATGAAATTGTTAATCAAGTCGATTGTGAATCAAATTATTTTGGCATAGGGAATTGAATCCATAGGAGTGGCTGAGTCGACCTGCAGCTACTTTTATTGAATTATTTGCTTTGTTAATTAATAACATGTGAAAGAAGAGCAGATGATATAAGTTTATACTCATTTTTGCTGCTTTTCAGTCAAGATTTGTGATTTTGTGTTGGTGTTTTGATTGTTTTGTTTAGTCAATTAATAAATTCATGAGTTATTTTCTTGTTTTGTTCATTCTAAATGACTGTAGATTGAAAATATTGAAAGTTTGAACTACTGATGGGACGGATAAAGATATTTAAGAAGTTACAATTCGGGTTTCTGTAACTTTTAATAGTTGTATAATCAATATAATCAATAAAAACTAGTAATTAATCAGCTAATCAATAAATCTATAGTTGCAGTTTACTGTGTAGGCTACTTTAGAGAAAACAGTAAAGAGAAGAGACAAAACTCCACAGGTTGGTGCAGCAGAAACCAAAACAAAGCTCTCCAAATCCCCACGCTCAGGCAGCGACCTTGAACGCACCACAGCACTTCTTTATTTATTTTTCCCCTCAACTTCAAATCCTCGACTAATAATTAGCCTTTAAAACCGAGACATGAACATTTTTACACACTTTGTGATGCAGTAGTGTTGCTGTCAACACACACGGACACGGACACACACACACACTGGTCTTACCGGCTGGCATCCTGGTAGGTAGTGTACCGGTAGTAGGTCCTGTTCTGGGGGGTCAGGTAGTTAGTAGTTCTCCTCCATGTAGCCGCCTCTCCTCTCCTCTCCTCTCTTCACCTGGCCGCGGTGTGACGTCTCTCTGTGACGACACAAACACCTGTCCGTCAGCAGCAGCAGCAGCAGCACGAGACACTGGGCACGAGACACATTTAAAACGCTGTGGCACGAGCCCTCGGTACCGGGCGGCGGGCTAAAGGAAAGCTGCCAGTCCGTAAACCACTTTGTGTGTCAGTGTGTGTGTGTGTATGTGTAGCCTATGTGTGTGTGTGGGAATTAGCCACAGCAGCTAACAGCTCCGGTTATAATAACAACAAGAAGGAGAAGTCCGGCGGACACTGCAGTGGGTTCACGGCGAGGACACACACTTAGTACACACATACACATGCTTGACACACACTGACACACACACAAACACATGTCAGTGAGGCGTTTGAGGCACGCAGCGGCGGACAGACACACACACACACACATACCTGTAGGTAAACAGCAGCAGCAGCAGCAGCAGGTTCACTCCTACACGTTACTACACTGCTTCCTGCTTTACGGTGACACACAACACGGAAGTAGAGGAGGAGAGAGAGGAGGCTCCAAAAACTACACCTCCCTCTAGTCTGCCCTCTTCTCCCTCCTCTTCCTCCTCCTCCTCCTCTTCCTCCTCTTCCTCCTCTGCTCTGGTGCAACATGCTGCTGCACACGGACCGTGGTTTAAAAATAGCAGCCTGCGGCAAGGTGTGTGTGTCTGTGTGTGTGTGAGAGGAAAAGGCTTAATGTGAATGAGCCTGAACCACACTGTTTTGTTTACATTATTTTTTTGTGCACATGCAACAGTTTTTTTTTTTTTTTTTTTTTTTTTTTTTTTTACATAGGCTGAAATCATTTGTAGGCTAATATTGCCTGACTGTGAAGGTGCATGTGTGTGACTGAGAAGAGGAAGAGGAAGGTGAGTGTTACCTGCAGGAATGCACAGGTAGATTATGTAAATGTAAAAAAAAAAAAAAAGACATTTTGAAGCTACAAGAATTGAATGCACCTCCTGCACCAAACAGACAATAATAATACATGTGACATTTCTCTTGCAGATAGGTTAAAAGACACATAGCCTATATTGATTGATTTGATTTGAAATTCTTTATTCAGTCACATCACACAATAGCAAACGTTATCGACAAAATAGTGACTGCTTATATTAATGCCTGTCCTATACCAAATTAAGCTACCCAGCATTCTTACAATATAAAAAACAAACAAACTTACAATAAGACATAAGAACTAACAAACAAATAGTCAATAATATGTTTAAAGTGCTCAACACTATTCAAGAAAGTTTAGTTTATTTAGTTTATTTTATTCATTTGTTCAATTAAAAAAAGAAGAGACTGACAAAATGCATAGATTGACCAGTAATAGGCTACATGCAACCAAAATGTTTAGGCTGAAGCAATAGCTTATTATGCCTACCCTTTGTAGAGCACCTTTCCTACATAAGATTTCTATTTACATACAGTAGTGAAAATAAAGAGCATTAAAATAGAAAAGAAAAGTATATAATAAAACAGAAGTGAAAACAATTAATAAAGTTGTGAACAAGAACCTAAACCTAAACATACACATTTTAGACATAATTGTCACTAGTGAAAAGGAAGAAGATGTGGGGGGGGGGGGGGGGGAGTCTATAACAACATTTTCACATAATATTGCTCATGAATATGCACATACAGAAATCTCAATGTTTCAATATTTTCTTTTCTACTTTTTTTTGTTGTAGTATAAACAGTATTACCAGTACTATATGTTTCTGTGGCACTTTATCTAAATATCTTGACAATGCAAGAACAAATAAATGTACCCTACTTTCATTTTATACTTAATAATAATATAACTTCAACTTAATTTTTCCTCACCTGCATTAAAAAGTGAATTTCCGTGATGTAGGATCAATAAAGTTATCCTATCTTATTTTATCTAACCTAATCTAATCTAATCTAATCTTATTTTATCATATCCTATTTAAAAAATGTTTTATCTAGTCTTGTCTTGTCTCTTCTTAGATCTCCACTCTGCAGTCGATAAGTTGCAGAAAATGCGACAATTGAGGAACAGTGAAGGCAACTGTGGTGTTAAAATGCAGAATTTCATTGAACAACAACAACAACTGCTTTCCAAAACCAACGAGGTGACTCTGTAAAGCTCGTACTTCATTAACCCTGTTGCTTTCACCACCGGTGATGGAGGCTGATGAGAACGTGGGAGTCTCCGTCTCATCTACACAACAACAACACAACTCTGTTAGTTTTCAAACTAAGACAGGACCAACAGAGTTTCCTAAACTCCAAAACTCAGATTTATGAGCTCAAAACGTTGTGTGGACAGGAGGTGAAGATGAAAACACAGGAGATGAGTTTTTCACCACTTCCTCTGAATTCAATAAAAAACTAATAGAAACAGCTGATACACACAATATTTGTATGTTTGTAGAGATGCTTCATCACCTTCGTTGTGTAAGGAAAGTCCAAACTAAGGTCCGAAACAAAGTCGGTGTTTCTGCTCCAGTGTCTCCATCTGATCCGGTTGGTTCTGGTTTGTTAACGACATGTTGACGTCCTGTCATCATCATCACCTACATCTGCTGAGTCTCCCTTCATTTGACACTGATTGGTTTTTAAACAGCGTCCGTATGACGTAGCCACACAGCTCTGCTCAAATGAGCTCGTTAGCAAAGTTGTGATCCAGGAAAAAATGAATCAACAAGTTCATGTCATCGACGTGGCAACAATAATTATCCTGTTACGTCACGGCTAGTTAGGAATCCCTAGGTTTGTTACCTTTAATTGTCGGTGCAAGCTGTTTTTAGAACGGCGGAGCAGAGCCGTGAGCTGCTCAGAGCTACGCTACGGAGGCTCATTATGGGATTTCTTGGTTTCCATCATCAAACTCATCAAATACACAATCCAACAACTCCACAACGCTCTGGTGGACAAGTTATAAAAATACAAAACCTTTTTTTTTTATCCAATTTGTTTTTCTTCTCTTGGTTACATTGATCAGCTTCCTTATCCATGAAAATATTGGCATTCATATTTTTTGGTGTGGGTCTATGGGCCTTTTTTTGTCAGTATACCCCTTGGCTTTAATTGAACCTTACTCTTGTAGCTTTCCGCTACCATCTAGGAGTCTTAAATCAGCTGTAAAACACTAAAAACAATTCATCATCCCATTTGTTTCTCATTGTTAGGCTCCTTCTCCATGAAAAGGTTGGTTTTGTATGATTTCAGTTTTAACTCAAATTTCATTGTTGTCGTTATAACCAGGTCAAAATCGACCCTAACACCACAAATGTCATAATTTTAACCAGAGCATTTTAACATTTTGTGAAAAAAAAGAAGTTTTATTTTGTTTCCTGACAAAGTCAAAAAGCATTGATGCTATAAACAATGTTTTCTGGTACTTTTATGCATTTAAAACCTGAAAACAGATCACTGGTGACCCGAAGAGAAAGGTTAAAGAAACAGTTGTGTGAGTAAAACGAGGACACGGTTCCTGGAAAGAGATTTGGCAAAATCCATGTCCTTAATGTTTGGAGGTATAAATCTCCCAGACAGATGGACAGACAGACGGACAATAAAACTAACAGATAGTCTACCTCTAGATGTGGAAGAACAGATCCTTCTTCCTTTCCACTTTCTGCAGTTATTTATAATATTTTAGTAGTAAACATCACAAAACGTAGAGAAATAATCTGATTATATGATGGTTTAAGACTTTACAAAATGAATTATTAACCATTTTTAAAAACCATTGCTTCATTTCCTTTTTGCATGGTTTTGTGTTCTCATTAGCCTGTAGCTGTGGCTCCGCTGGTCGATGGAGCCGATACGATCAATAAGCCATGTTTAAGGCCACTCATGTTGCATCAGCGCACAGCCATGATGTATGTAATCTTGTTAGTGCCACTGAATTGTATCACAGACACGTAACAACCACAGAGTCGCTCTAATGAGGAGAGACAATTGGTCCTGCAGCTTCGCTAATGACGGCAAAGGAGAATCTCTCATCGTTAAGATCACCGGCGAGACCAGAAAACAGTCCAACAGGCGGTAATTATCCAGAACCAGACTAAAAATATCTCTCGGAGCTGATGTGTTAATGTGTGTGAAAGTGTGCTGCTGGTTGTGCTTTTTAAGCTCTTAAGGACCTTTGCCGGGCTAGTCCAATGGACTTAGAGGTGATTAAAGGCTTTGGCCCCACAGATGCCACGCCAAGCGTCGAGTAAAGTCAAATGAGTGGCAGCAGCAGCCAGCGGCGCCCTGTCTGGCAGAACGGAAAAAAAAAAAAAAAAAAAAAACATAACACAACACAACACAGAGGAAAGATCCTGTTTGTGTAATTACTCTAATGCAGGGACGTCCACATGTCATAGCTGAGCGGTGCCACAGAGGTGGATCTGCTGCACACATCAGGCTTAAAATAAAGCTGCTGCAGGAGGAGGGGGGGGGGGGGGGGGTGTTGTTGTCATTACTGACCACACATCAACAGTGAGCAACACTTCACTGTCTCACATCACACACAGCAGTGATATCATTCAACCTGCAGGGCTCAAGTCGCACTGACACTGCAGCTGGAGAGAGTTCCTAGGTCTTTATGCTAAGCTAAGCTAGGCTAGGCTAGGCTAACACACATAGCCTACCTTTTTAACCTTTAGCCTAACATTTTAACTGAAGGTTGAGTTTTTAGACAACAGTATAAAGGTAGATGTTTGTGTTAAAGCTCCATACAGCAGTGGTTCTCAAACTTTTACATCAAGGACCCCTAAATTGACACAAAATAGACCACGGACCCCCATTAGACAAAATTTTGAAGCAAACACCAGAAATACACAAATACTTGTTCTGAGATTTACTGTAAGAACATTACTATTTTAGTCAATGTACGTTCAAATTAGGGCTACTGGCATGAATTTTTGGAAATATAGTAGATACATTTCTGGGGGAAAAAGTAGTTCGATTTAAAAAAAAAAAAAAATTCTCAATTTTTTTTAAAATTCTATAAAAAGTGATTCTCAAAAAAATTCTCAAGAAAAGCAAAACAATTTCTAGAAAAAAGTGGTAAAATGTCTCAAAAAGTTTAAAAAAAATTCTGGAAAGAGTGGTAAAATTTCAAAAACAAAAAAAAAGTAAATAAAGAGATAAAATAAATTAAGAAAAAAATTCTTTTTTTAAAAAGTGAGAAAACAGTGAAGTTGGGGACCCCCTTGAACCCTCTCAAGGACCCCTGGGGGTCCCTGGACCCCACTTTGAGAACCATTGCTATTTGATTAAAGCTCCATACAGTATAAAGGTAGATGTCCATGTGTAGTGTGATTATAAAGCAGCTCTAGGTTCTATATTACCTGTTGTTCCTAGAGCTCCAGAGAGAAGCTGAGAGAGGAGATGGAAAACTAACACTGAGATGGTTTTCATATTGTTTGTGCTGCATCTCATCTTGTTTGAGAGTCAAAGTCTGACCGAGTTTCTGCTGAGTCACTGAGAGGAAACATGTTCATCATTCACTGTTTATTCTCCGGTGGGTTGCACCGACCCTCGGCAGAGTATTGACGAGTGTAATCAGCAAACAGTTGAAGTCAATGAGACGTTAAAACTGCCACCGTTTCCTCATTAGCTCGGCGGCGGCGGCTGCTGATGGTCTGGCTGCTTCGGGTCAGAACCGGTGGACTCTGTGAACAGATGGTTGATCGGTGTCGGGCTTCAGAAGGCAAACTGCATTTCCTCTGTTTATGGATCAAAACATCCAGGAGTCAATCGATGGTGCAGAAACGTGTTGGAGAGGAAGTGTCTGACTGTGACTTGAAGCTGTTTCTGTCCCTTTTCTTTTTCTTTTTACTACAACAACCCACTGTTGGTTTCTGTTAGATCTTTCTGTTTCCTGCCATCTTCACATGCTTATAGCTGAGCTCTTTTTAAGAACTTTAAACTTTATCTATTTTACTTTTATTTGCTCTTGCTTTTAACTCTGTTTTTAGTGTCTGTTTGATGCTTCTCTTTCTTTTCAAATGTTTTGTCTTTATGTAAAGCACATTGAGTTGCCTTGGTATGAAATGCGCTATATAAATAAAGATGCCTTGCCTTGCCTTGTCTTGTCTTGTCTTGCCTTCCTCTACCCGCTGCAGTTCATAAACCTGGTTCTCACCTCCAGACCTCACCAGTTCATTGTCTAACTACAGTGGTACTGTACACTCATACTGCTGCTGCGTTACATTTGTACTTATAAGTTGAAGTTTTAGTCTTGAACGCCCCTTGAAGTCCGATCTCTGACTCCAGGATGGCTGCCACTTGCATCAACCGTAGTGAACTCTCTGCAATTTTACAGTTTATTAGGTTTCTCCCATAATTGTTTCACATTAAAGTCAGACATGAATATAGAACTGTTCAATTCTTTTACTCTGTCTGTGCACAAACCGCCTAGAGCAGTGTTTTTCAACCTTAGGGTCTGGACCCCACGTGGGGTCGCCTGGAATTCAAATAGGGTCGTCTGAAATGTCTAGTAATTGATAAAAAAAAAATTTGAATGAAAATATTTTTTTAACTAATTATTTTTCTTCTTAAAATTATTATTAAAAACACCACACACAATCTTAAACAACTATAAAAACAACTATAAACTAGGGCCGGGACTTTAACGCGTTAATTACGATTAATTAATTACACAAAAATGAACGCGTTAAAAAAATTAACGCACTTTAATCGCACTTATTTTTTTTTAAAAATCCAATTTTTTTTTTTTTTTTTTTTCTCACGTGTGTCTACGTGCGGTGCGCCCGCACGCGAGAGAGGCGGCAGTTTGAGAGGCTGACTGGCAGAGATGAGAGCTGGTGAAACGCTAGCATGGTTATTTAAAACACCATCTCTGATCTCTGCCTGCACATAGATACACAGACACGGGCGCATGCTAAATGCGCTATATCGCGCTAATTGCTCAGCTGCAGCGCTATATCTATGATCTGTCACTGTCACAGGTGCAGCTCATCTCATTATGATAGGACTTCACCCTCAGAGCTCTGTCTTCAGACTGTCCTGACCTGTCCCTGAACATCACACAGGGACAACATGGAGCTGCCTGTGTGATTGGTTACTGAGTTTTATTAATGTTTACATCAGGCTGAGTTCAACAAATCAGTTTATGCTACTGTGATTTAAGTAGCCTAGTTAAATACTACAGTAATCACCATAGTGTATTGGAAGGAAAGACCATTTAATCTGTATGTATCAAATATCGATTAATGAATTAATCGATAATTTGCATCCCTAGTCTGTTGGTCTTGGTTAAGTACCACCTTGAATGCTTAAGCTTATGTATTCAGTCATTCAATGAAATCCATGTGAAAAAAAAATGCTTCTCACTTCTCAGGTCAAATATTTATATGCGATTAAAATGCGATTAATTGCGATTAATTAATTACAAAGCCTCTAATTAATTCGATAAAAAAATTTTAATCGAGTCCCAGCCCTACTATAAACCTTTAAAAAAATTTTTTTTTTAGCTTTTTTAACTGTTTTACAAACTACTGCCAGGCTGAACTACATGTAGTTTTATAAGCTACGCTTGCAAAGTAGCTTCTCCAACACTGGTTATCATTAATATAGTATTGGTAATGGTTAACAGCCTGTTTGTTTTGGTGCAGTTTTTGTTGTAAGTTTCTACGACTTTTTGAAAAACATTTTAAATTGTTTGCATTGAAATCTAAACATTTGTTATTATGAAATCGATATATTTTTGTTCTTGTCATATTAACCGTCATTTTCCCCCAACTTCTGCGTTTGTTTTTCAACTGGAAAGCGTTCAAATTTGAGGTGAGGTCATTCGGAGCTCAGATTTCCAACGTAAATAGAACGCACCATACCTTTCCAGTTTTTAACTTTGCCTTGAATAAACTGTCAAACTGACCATTGGCCTCCTCTCTCAGTCTGCATCTCTCCAACATTGTTAAAAGACTTTTTGTCTGAAGCCATAATGATAACGGTTCAAAGCTCCAAACAAGAGGCTGTCTGGATACAGTGCGGTTCAGCAGGTTGGAAACCTCAGGTCGCAGGGTTTTAAAGGGATATGCCAACATTTTTCTTGCCTCACTCCCGAGCCCATGACCAGCAGATAGACACCATCCTTTCGACTGTGCGCGCAGTAACAAGGGAGATAGAGCCGTATCGCCCATAATTAGCTTAGCTCAAACACTGGAAGTGTATGGGTAGTGTTAGCCTGCCTCCACCTAAAGTCGCTAATTAGCTTAGCTCAAACACTGGAAGTGTATAGGTAGTGTTAGCCTGCCTCCACCTAAAGTCGCTAATTAGCTTAGCTCAAACACTGGAAGTGTATGGGTAGTGTTAGCCTGCCTCCACCTAAAGTCGCTAATTAGCTTAGCTCAAACACTGGAAGTGTATGGGTAGTGTTAGCCTGCCTCCGGTCAAATGCCGCTAACGGGACGAGATCGGTCAAAACGGAGGGTTCAAGCAAAGACGGTTTATTTTGGTTCAAGCTAGCTACATCGCGGGTAGGTTAGCTTCCTATTTCAAAGTAAAAGCACTTCGGTATGTAAAGGGCAACGGGTGTTTTATTTTGTGAAAGTAACCAGAAGTGCGTTGGTCACAGCGGCTAGCTTGAGTAGCGCCGAATTCATCTTCCAGCGTTTGAGCTAAGCTAATTACGGGCGATACGGCTCTATCTCCCTCGTTACTGCACGCACAGTCGAAAGGATGGTGTCTATCTGCTGGTCATGGACTCAGGAGTGAGGCAAGACACAATTTTTTTTTTTTGCCGTATCACTTTAACCTCAGATCCTGGTCCAGTAATGAGGCAGAACAGCAGCTCAAAGAAAAGAGTGGAAACTGAAGCCTCCCTTTGAACTGAGGGAGGAGAGGTGAGATGAGCTTCATGTTGTTGTTCAATGAGGAAGCTGTTAGTGAGTTCACTGCTGTTAAATGTGCAGTGTATTATCATCCCACTCGTTCTGATGAAAAGCTTAGCGAGGTGTTTACAGTATCATGAAAGAGAGAGAGAGAGACTCTATGAGCAGCGATTCACTCCTTTATGAAAACACTTTACACATCATCGCCCAGAGTAACACCGCCCGGCACCGCCGCCAAACATCCGTCACATAAAAGGGAATACAGGAGGGTGTATTTTAAAAGCAAACACACACATAAGTTGCAATCAATCTGTCTCCTGCTTTATACAGCTACAATGCACACACACACACACTTTCACACACACACACTCGGCTCTCTCTGCAGTGCCCAGAGGTGGAGGTGAAAAGTGCTGTCGAAAGCCTCAGTTTGCACTTCAAAGGCCGGTGTGGGAGGAAGGCAGACGCCTGCAGAGAGCTGCAGCCGGCATGAAAGGAGCAGGTTTTAACCTCCGCGCCGTCCGACAAACATCACATCGACTCTGACGTTCGCCGCCAACGAGCCCGGGGGAGACGAGACGACCGACTTTGATGGACGGGTCAAAGATCACAGAGATGTGGTCAAATGTCCTCCAACTGTGGACGACGCGACCTACATACGTCCTCCTCGGTGTGAAGACGGATGACGGGTCCACTTCCTCCCCACTGTACAAAAGTGAAGCCGTGACCCAAACCCAGCGTCCATGACCCGTCATGTCCTTGACGACTCTCTGTGCAACCTTCTACACCCTTAATGCACATTTTACATTAGTTTACGTATATTTTTGCACTTTGCCTCGGAGCAGAGGTCTCCAACCAATCGATGGTGATCGACTTTTCACTGTAGATCTAGAAAACCATAGAAAAACTAGTCCATAATGTAGAGGTACGTGACAATAAAATCTGTTTGTAACATCTATAGACATATATACTGTATATGGTAAATGGTAAATGGACTTGCACTTATATAGCGCTTTTCTAGTCTCTTGGACCACTCAAAGCGCTTTACAATGTAATGGTCGCATTCACCCTTTCACACACATTCATACAGCACTGGGCATAGTGCAGGGAACTAAGCATTCACACACATTCATACACCTGTGGACACATCGGGGGGCAAGTGTGGGTTCAGTGTCTTGCCCAAGGACACTTCGACATGTATATATATATATACATATACTATATATAAGAAGACTAGATCAGGGGTTCCCAACCACTGGGCTGAGGACCGGTACCGGGCCGCAGAGAGAGAATGAAAAAATATATAATCGTTTGTTTTGTCCAATTTACACTTCTGTCCTTTTATTGTGGAAATTTTGCCACTTCCGTCAGTGCCTCTTCTCAACGCTGTGCAAATAACAGGCAGGTCCACAAGCGTAAAAGAGTAAAAAAAACACACGTTGCCCACAAAGACTCAATAATGAGACAACAGATGACCCGACAACTGGCAACAAAAAGAAAGCTGCATTTAGAATAAAAACCAAGAGTCCTGTTTAAATTAGGGGTTCATTGCAACAGGTGATTCACATACTCCGAGCCCGCTGTGTGTCATAAATGTGACGACCGGTTCTCCATGCAGAAACTTAGTAGGCTACACCAAAATCACTAAAAACTGTCTCCATTACAAACATATTATCTTTGTGAAGCAGGGTTTTCTGCAGCGACAGCAGCAACACGAGATGACAGAGTGGAGTGGACATAGGGAACACCATCGCCCCCAGATGAGTGATTATATATTATTATATTATGGGGAGTTGTAACAAAGAATGTATTAATATAATTAAAGACATAACAGAAAACCATGAGACCGTCTACAATGGTTTTTATAATAATGTGTAATGTAAACAGAAGAACATGTGCTTGCTCGGTTTTTTATTTTCAAACGGTTTGGTTCGTTATAAATGTCAGAAATGCAGTTATGATAAACGCAGTCTTTCAGTTTTACTTTGTCATGCTCTCTGTGAGGCGTTCAGGGACGCTGCTTCACTCTGTAGATTTTAAAGGCTGCCAACTCGTGTCTGGACTCGACCCAGTGAAACCGGCAGAACAAGTCAGTGGATGATGAGCAATGATCCCGTTAAAGGAGTGTGAGATCCACCCGGATGTATGAACAGGTGAGACAGTGGGTTGGGCAGGTGAGGAGGAGACAGGTGATGATGATGTCACTGTTTCATGGTGAATTAAGCTGTAAAACATTTTCACCAGCAGCGGACTATTATTAACATACCTGTCAAATCATATATAATTAAGAAAAAGGCAAATAATAAATACATTAATGTCGATCACGACAAGTCACAAGCCCAAACATGTTGAATTTATCATGGGAAACAACAAATCGTCTCCCTTAAAGGGATAGTTCAACATTTTGGCAAATTGGCCCATTGCCATAATCCCTATAGTCATAGCAGTAGGTTCATTACCTTTAATTGTTGGTGCTAAGCTGTTTTTAGAACGGCGGAGCAGAGCCGTGAGCTGCTCAGAGCTACGCTACGGAGGCTCATGGGATTTCTTGGTTTCCCTCATCAAACTCATCAAATACACAATCCAACAACTCCACAACGCTCTGGTGGACAAATTGTGACCTGCACATTCACCACGCTATGAGATAATAACACAACGTTACCAGACAGAGTTGTTTTAGAGGGAAATACAGAGACTGCTTGATGAAAATCTAAAGGTAAAAGATTAAAGGTAACAAACCTACTGCTATGACTATAGGGATTATGGCAATGGGCCAATTTGCCAAAATGTTGAACTATCCCTTTAAGAACATGGAATCAATATATGTTGCTAAAGTTCCTGTTTTGGTGTAAAGCTTCCACCAGTTGTGGGATCAATAGAGGAAGTGGTGTCCAAATGTTGCACAGTGGTTTCATCAGAGAACAATAGAAAAAGAAAGAAAGAAAGAAAGAAAGAAAGAAAGAAAGAAAGAAAGAAAGAAAGAAAGAAAGAACATTCTCCTCCATCTGAACTTGTTCTCGTTCAGATTTCCCAGCATGAAATGATCTCCCAGTGTGATTCATTTTGTAAAGTGGAACACATTAGAGATCCGTCCTTTTGAACACGACAGCAGAAGTTTCAGCTGTAAAACATTAATGACGGAGCAGCAGCAGCCGGGTTTTCACGTGTCGGTCGGTGTCGGTCGGTGTCTGTCAGATGAGAGCGGTGTCGCTCCGGGCCCAGCGGCTCCTCAGCGTTTAGATGAAGGTCTTTGGAGCAAAACGAGACTTCAGAGACTCTGCAGCAGGAAGGTTTCAGACTCTAATGACTGAGGAGGGTGACGGAGGAGAACAGGTGAGATCTACAGAGAGAGCAGAGTCCTGAGGAGAAACCTGCTTGTTATATTTAATATAATATTAAATAATATTAAAATATGCAGCTTCAGTTGGATGTAATGTGAAGGAAAAGTCACTGGACTTTATTTCCTGAAGGTGTTTTCACTTTAAAACAGGAGTGTTGTATGTTATTGTGAAATTACCCATAATATTTTGGTGTAATTATCATGAATGAAGCTTGAAGTTTCCCTCTAAGTGAGATAACAACAGGTTCATCCGTCACAGTATAAAGGTAGATGTTTGTATTAAAGGGATAGTTCAACATTTTGGCAAATTGGCCCATTGCCATAATCCCTATAGTCATAGCAGTAGGTTCGTTACCTTTAATTGTCGGTGCAAGCTATTTTTAGAACGGCGGAGCAGAGCCGCGAGCTGCTCAGAGCTACGCTATAGGGAGGCCATTGGGATTTCTTGGTTTCCCTCATCAAACTCATCAAATACACAATCCAACAACTCCACAACGCTCTGGTGGACAAGTTGTGACCTGCACATTCACCACGCTATGAGATAATAACACAACGTTACCAGACAGAGTTGTTTTAGAGGGAAATACAGAGACTGCTTGATGAAAAACTGTCCCTGAAGGCAACGCGCATCAGCGGTTTTGCAATAAATAAACATACCATAACATAACATAAAATAACATAAGACAGAGTTGTTTTATTGGTAAAATTATGCAAAACCATTGATGTGCGTTGCCTTCAGGGACAGTTTTCATCAAGCAGCCTCTGTATTTACCTCTAAAACAACTCTGTCTGGTAACGTTGTGTTATTATCTCATAGCGTGGTGAATGTGCAGGTCACAACTTGTCCACCAGAGCGTTGTGGAGTTGTTGGATTGTGTATTTGATGAATTTAATGAGGGAAACCAAGAAATCCCATGAGCCTCCGTAGCGTAGCTCTGAGCAGCTCACGGCTCTGCTCCACCATTCTAAAAATAGCTTGCACCGACAATTAAAGGTAACAAACCTACTGCTATGACTATAGGGATTATGGCAATGGGCCAGTTTGCCAAAGTGTTGAACTAGTCTTCTAAAAGCTTTGACCCTGAGTATTTTCGTCATCAGACTCTTGTTCCTCAGCAGCTCGTCGTCGTGGCTCTGGCTCTGGTAAACAGACGTGTGTGTGTGTGGCCTCCGTCTGGTTCCTGTGTGTGTGTGTGTGTGTGTGTGTGTGTCTGTCAGGAGCTGTGAGGCCGTTTTTAACGCTGCAGCTCTGACGACGGGGCCGATCACTGACATTAGATCTGATGAGCCGAGCGGGCGAAGGAGTCCCACAGCAGCACAGAGCGGGGAGAAAAAAAAACCTGACTCCAATCAATGTGGCTGTGACTGGAGGAAACTCTGAAAACAATGAGTCATCCTCCTCCTCCACAGAGGCAGGAGATGAAGAGTGTGAGGAGGAGGAGGAGGAGGAGGAGGAGGAGGAGGAAGAGGAGTGTGATGACAACAGAAGAAGCTGTAGTTCTGATACCGGGACCACGGGTGTTTGATTACCTACAGGGACACATAGCTACAGACGTCCACATCATCCACACTGAGCATTTTAATTATTTCTTTTTTAATTACTTACTTACTCAGAAACACAGTGTTTACTCCACGTTATCATGCGAAAACATATTTCAACACATGTTTTACTGTCTGCATGCGTCTTCTCTCCTCCTTCAGTGTTGTTGACCACAAATGAACACCTGGATTTCTCCAACTGGTTTTTTTTTTTTTTTTACTGTAACTGTGATTTAAAACTTTAAAGCAAAAACCTGTGTACTCCTGGATGTTACTCCTGATTTCAACATCTCTGATACTGGAGGTAAAAAAAAAAAATCCACATTAAAATTTTCAACACAGACACTGAGAGGTGACTCAGAGTTGAAGAACTTCGGCAAGCTAAAAGTCAGAGGTTTAGGTAGAAAAAAAGAAAGAAAGAAAGAAAGAAAGAGGGGTCGAAAAAGAAAGAAAAAAGAGAGAAAAAATAGACAGGGGAGATGATATATAGAAAGATACAGGATAGAGATAGAGAGGGAGCGAAAGAAAGAAAGAAGGAAGGAAGTAAAAAGACAGAGAAAGGGGTAGAAAGGAAAAAAAGAAATAAAGAAAGAGATAGAGAGGGATAGAAAGAAAGAAAGAAAGAAAGAGACAGAGAGAGGGGTAGAACAAAGAAAGAAAAAAGAGATAAAAAATAGACAGGGGGGATGATATATAGAAAGGTATAGGGGGCGAAAGAAGGAAGGAAGTAAAAAGACAGAGAAAGGGGTAGAAAGGAAAAAAGAAATAAAGAAAGAGATAGAGAGGGATAGAAAGGAAGAAAGAAAGAAGAAAAAGAGAGAAAAATAGTTGATAGTTAGAAAGAGGTAGATAGAAATAGAGAGGGGTAGAAAAAAGAATGAAAGAAGTAAAAAGACAGAAATTGTAGAAAGAAAGAAAGAAAGAAAGAAAGAAAGAAAGAAAGAAAGAAAGAAAGAGGGGTAGAAAAAAGAAAGAAAAAGAGAGAGAAAAAATAGACAGGGGGGATGATATATAGAAAGGTAGACGGAGATAGAGAGGGGGCAAAAGAAAGAAGGAGGGAAGGAAGTAAAAAGACAGAGAAAAGGGTAGAAAGGAAAAAAGAAATAAAGAAAGAGATAGAGAGGGATAGAAATGAAGAAAGAAAGAAGAAAAAGAGAGAAAAAAGAGACAAAGAGAGGGGTTGATAGTTAGAAAGAGGTAGATAGAAATAGAGAGGGGTAGAAAAAAGAAAGAAAGACGTAAAAAGACAGAAATTGTAGAAAGAAAGAAAGAAAGAAAGAAAGAAAGAAAGAAAGAAAGAAAGATGGAAGGAAATAAAAATACAGAGAAAGGGGGTAGAAAGAAAGAGGGGGATAGATAGATAGATAGATAGATAGATAGATAGATAGATAGATAGATAGATAGATAGATAGATAGATAGATAGATAGATAGATAGATAGATAGATAGATAGATAGAGAGGGGGCGAAAGAAAGAAAGAAAGAAAGAAAGAAAGAAAGAAAGAAAGAAAGAAAGAAAGAAAGAAAGAAAGAAAGAAAGAAAGAAAGAAAGAAGGAAGGAAGTAAAAAGACAGAGAAATGGGTGGAAAGGAAAAAAGAAATAAAGAAAGAGATAGAGAGGGATAGAAAGGAAGAAAGAAAGAAGAAAAAGAGGGGTTGATAGTTAGAAAGAGTTAGATAGAAATAGAGAGGGGTAGAAAAAAGAAAGAAAGAGGGGGATAGATAGATAGATAGATAGATAGATAGATAGATAGATAGATAGATAGATAGATAGATAGATAGATAGATAGATAGATAGATAGATAGATAGATAGATAGATAGATAGATAGATAGAACACGCACTTGGACTTCCTGTGACTTTGTGATGTCACAACAAAGGTGGTCTCTCTGTGTGTTTTATTCTGAAATCTGCTCTATTTATTTTAATTGGATCACTTCAGGAAACAGTCAGCCAATCAGAAGAGAGGCTCAGAGCTTCCTCCTCTCTTCTGATTGGCTGACACCAACCTGTTGTTCCTAGAGCTCCAGAGAGAAGCTGAAAGAGAGAGGAGATGGAAAACTAACACTGAGATGGTTTTTAGATCTTCTCATGGATCAACCCTTCAAAATAAAACTCAAAATATGGAGCTTTAATGTGTGAAGATAGAAAATAAATAACTTCCTGTCTCCTGTTGGGAGTCGATTAGTTGTTAGTTTTAATCTGGATCTTTAAAGAATCCGTCCACATGGTCGGGCTGATATCTGTTATCTGTGAGGTTTGCACCGAGGTGGACGCCGGACGTTATTATTATTAAGCGAAGGATGTGACATTTAGCCAATGACGGACGACGTGTGCAGAGCGACAGACGGACAGGACGCGAGGACACAGCAGCAGCAGCAGCAGCACAGAGCTCAGCAGATGTCAGGAAGCCTCGGGCGCCTGGTGAAACACAGCCACAGTAACAGTTCCTCACCTTAGAGGGCAGAGTCGAGCTGCTGTCCTGCTGGCTACGGCTCTCTCTCTCTCTCACACACACACAGAGACACACAAACACACAGACACAGAGATGTAACCGGGGTGAAGCAGCAGACAGAAAGTAGAGCAGGGCTGGTCTGACTCGAGGAGGAGGAGGAGGAGGAGGAGGAGGAGGGACCAGTGTGTCCAGCACATTAACACCAAGAAGATGAAATGTCAGACTTTATTATTAATCAACTACATTAAAAAAATCTAAACAAAACAACAAAAATCCTAAAATGAATTCATTAGAAATTCGATCTTTATCCTTGCAACATGTAAATCTTGCATTGTATTGAGGCTGTATGTATGGAAGGTCTATCTATCTATCTATCTATCTATCTATCTATCTATCTATCTATCTATCTATCTATCTATCTATCTATCTATCTATCTATCTATCTATCTATTTTCTTCTATCCCTTTCTCTGTCTTTTTTACTTCCTTCCTTCTTTCTTTCTTTTGCCCCCTCTCTATCTCTATCTACCTTTCTATATATCATCCCCCCTGTCTATTTTTTCCTCTCTATTTTCTTTCTTTCTTTTTTCTACCCCTCTTTCTTTCTTTCTTTCTTTCTTTCTTTCTTTCTTTCTTTATATCTATCTATCTATCTATCTATCTATCTATCTATCTATCTATCTATCTATCTATCTATCTATCTATCTATCTATCTATCTATCTATCTATCTATCTATCTATCTATCTATCTATCTATCTATCTATCTATCCCCCTCATTCTTTCTACCCCTTTCTCTGTATTTTTACTTCCTTTCATCTTTCTTTTTCTTTCTTTCTTTCTTTCTTTCTTTCTTTCTTTCTTTCTTTCTTTCTTTCTTTCTTTCTTTCTTTCTTTCTTTCTTTCTTTCTAAAATGTATGTCTTTTTACTTCTTTCTTTTTTTTCTACCCCTCTCTATTTCTATCTACCTCTTTCTAACTATCAACCCCTCTCTCTGTCTGTCTGTCTGTCTATCTATCTATCTATCTATCTATCTATCTATCTATCTATCTATCTATCTATCTATCTATCTATCTATCTATCTATCTATCTATCTATCTATCTATCTATCTATCTATCTATCTATCCATCCATCCATCCATCCATCCATCCATCCATCCATCCATCCATCCATCCATCCATCCATCCATCCATCCATCCATCCATCCATCCATCCATCCATCCATCCATCCATCCATCCATCTATCTATCTATCTATCTATCTGTCTATTTATTTGTTGTAAAAGATCCAGTGACAGACACATACAAAATGAATAATTCTGCACAGAACAAACCGTAACTTCTCAAATTACTGTAATGTAAAGCCACGTCTCAATTAGAAGTTTCTGTTTCTATTTTCTGCAAGTTCTTATATATACAAAATATACAAAATATCTCAAAACCCACGATCGACTGACCGTTTCTAAGCTGCTTCATAACAGGCCTGAAAATTACTGTAAAACCCAACTCGGTCCGACCTGCGATGTTGAAGCCCAGACCTGATGTGGCCGGACTCATGAGAATTACTGTAATTCTTGGCCCGAACGAACCAAAAACGCTGCTCTGGATGCGACACTTTCCTTCTGTTCCGACTCTTTTACAGTAAACATGAACAACAGAACCAGTGGGGTTGGTTTTCCATCTTTGCTGAGCAGAAGATTTCTTCTACATTACTGTAAATAAAAGCCTGTCCCATATAGACACCTGTCTCTGATATATAAGCTGGGTTGGTTCAGCAGGTGAAGCAGAGAAAAGAGTAAATAACTCTGTACAGAATATAATGAATGACTGATGAATGATTATTGTGGCATGCATACTTCTGTATGCCCAGCCTGCATGGGTTTATAAGACACCAAGAAAACAAACCAATCCAGAGCACTTCATCAACACATCAAAGAAATAAGAAAACAAACAGGGGTTCAAAACATTTATCTGAAAAAAAGAAAAGGAAAACAATGCCAACGTTCAAGAGAAAACATCAAAAATTACAGTAATTACTGTAAACAAATTTTCCTGTCTTCTTTTCCAGGCTTTATAAATAAAACTAGCAGTTTTAAACGCACTGAAATTAAACAACCACTCCAGCTTCTGCTCATCAGAGCACCAACATATTTCATGAAATAATACCTCTCTCAAATCCTCATACTTTGTACAATATAAAAGGAAATGAGACTCACTTTCTACTTCATCTAACTCACACATTTCACATATTCTATACTATAATATATAATATTAGTATTGCATGTGTAGCCTGTGCAGCGAGCGCCCTGCAGCAGAATGTGGAGACGACTCGACTTCAGCGCTCAGTGTTCAGACGTTCAGAGTGTGACAGCTCGTCAATACCTCAGATCCTCCTGCAGCTGCTGCTCTTAGACACGTTGGAGCTGGAGAAACACAAACTGATGAGATATTCTCCCTCCTCTCTCTGTCTGTTTTCAGCCCAGTCTGTGGTTTTCTTCTCCTTCTCCTTCTCCTTCTTCTCCTCCTTGGTGCTGCAGCAGCCGGAGCAGAGCAGCCATTTGATTCCTCATCCCTGAGCTAGTTGACATTTATTTCACAAACACTTGACATTTGGAAATGGGCTCCCTGTGTGAGCGCTGTGTGTGCACACTTGTAACCCCCCCTGTCCTCACACACACACACACACACACACACACACACACACACACACACACACACACACACACACACACACACACACACTGGGCCATTAGCAGCCTTTGTGCGGAGCAGCTGGACAGTCAGGCGTCTGCTGGTCGAACTGAAATGGACTTGAACTGTCGGTCAGTCAATAGATCAATACGCTCTGATCAATAGTGACCAAGGCAGCGAAACACACACACACACACACACAGGCTATTGATCCAGTTGAGAGAAGTTTAGTTTTATTCAGTTAAAGGTCGGAGCCTGTTCTGTGCCGTCGGCTGCAACGTTCACTTTTTATGTTTTGTGTTTTTCCCTCACACACACACATGCGATTCAACTTTTCCGTGACTTTCTGTATCTCCATCGTTATCGATCATGTGTAAAATCAGGTTATTATTGATGTATGATTCATGCGTGAGGGCGACGCAGCACTAATTCTGTTCACATGCATGTGGTCCTCGCCATCGCCATCCAAGCGTGGCGGCGCCCATTGTTCATATCAACAGGAATAATGACGACTAAAAGCTAAATCCAGCTCCTTATGAACGTTGATTCTGAACATTAGGGAGGAGGAAAAAGTCAAAGAAGTGATGATGAAACGTTGATATCACTTGTAGTTTATAACTGTATTTCATCTGTGTAGTGTTCTATAGTAGCGGTGTACCCGAACCCGAATACGCATTACAAATAACGCTTTGATCCCGAAGTTTCTCCTCATATTCGGGAGCTTTTTTCTAAAGACAAAGAAACGTTTGGATCAGCAACAGCACATAAGGCAGGCAGCAGGCAGCAGGCAGCACTGCCGGCTCGTGTTTGTCACCCTGTCTCATTTGTGTCTAGTTCACGTTAGATTTGCTAAGAAACAGCAACTCCCAGCATGCATTGCACCTACAGTAGACAGGAAGTGCTCACCGATACTTTCAGGGTCACCGTTCAACAACAACATAGGACAATAATGGGAAAAGAAGCATCCATAAAACGGTGGAGAATTTGATCCATTCAGTCCGATTACGTTTGTAACGTCTAGAAGAGCCACATGATTAAATGATTTTATTCCCGTTCTAGTTAGCTGAGAGCTAAAGCGGAAGTTAGCCACGGCTAGCTCGGCGTAGCACTAGCTCAGGTGAAGTCAATGCGCCCACTTCCAGTTTCTTCCCGAATACGAATCCAAAGTTGTTTTTTTTAAAGCCTGAATCCGAAACCGAATACAGATAGTGCACTGGCTGTACACCCCTATTCTATAGGCTACCTTTATTTATCAAGTTTGGGGCATTGTCTTAAGTGAGCTAGCGAGGCTAACGCTTACCCCCCGGCAGTAGCCTATTTTGCAAGCACACTGTTGCTATGGCACCTCCCACAACCGACTGTGATTGGTTGAAAGAAATCCAAATGGCCGTGGGTTTTTATTTTCTCCGATCTCTGGATCATAGTTGGACCAGCCAGACCTTTCTTCTCTGGAGAAAGGTCTGGTGAGCGAAACTAGCGGCTAACCGACTGTAAGAGGAAGTGATTCTACCAGTGAACCATCTGACAGGAAGGTCATGTAAAATCAGATGATAAGGCATCTGGGGAAAGTTCTGAGGAAGGAGGAAGACTCAGATGGAAACTGCTCACAAGGTAACGTCTTAACTTGCTTTGTCTAAAAAACGAAGCAGAATTAGAATCAGCCTTTATTGTGACTATACAGAAGTACAGCGAAATCACAGCCGTAATTCAACCCGTCCGCACATATACAGCATACAACACATAGGCCTACACTAAGACAGACATAACAGGATGACTGGGCAATAAGAGGGGGGAGGAAAAGGGGAAAAAACCTCAGCAACATGGGCACATATTCACACTTTACAACATACTAACTCAAGACAACTTGCATTGGGGGAGGGGGGAAAGGGGGGTGGAGGTGTTCCAGCGCAGACAGGCTGCGGACCCTGCTTGTCGCACTGGGGGGGTGAAAGCGGCGAAGGCGTGGGATGGGGGGGTAGATGTTGCATATGTGCATGTGAGTAAGTGTCCATGGATGCATGTTTCCCCCGAACCCGAGCTTCTCGTCGAGAAAATGTGAGCTAGCGAGGCTAACTCTTATCCCCCGGCAGTAGCCTATTTTGCAAGCGCACTGTTGCTATGGCACCTCCCACAACCAACTGTGATTGGTTGAAAGAAATCCAAATGGCCGTGGGTTTTTTTTTCTCCGACTTAGTTCTGGACCAGCCAGACCTTTCTTCTCTGGAGAAAGGTCTGGTGAGCGAGACTAGCGGCTAACCGACTGTAAGAGGAAGTGATTCTACCAGTGAACCATCTGACAGGAAGTTCATGCCTCTGTAAAATCAGATGATAAGGCATCTGGGGACAGTTCTGAGGAAGGAAGAAGACTTAGAGGGAAACTGTTTTAACAGTCAGGTTCAGGGTCCTGCAAAAGACTTCATTTCAAGTTTTTGAGACAGGCAGCAGGAATCAGTAAGACATCAGGCAAGCACAACAGACGGTGAGTTGGTTTTATTTTCTGCCTCTAGACTGAAATGCTTGAGTGTGACACACAATTATTATTGGCCATTTTGCTTGAACTCATTCGATTTGCTTTAGTCGTAGAATGCTTTCAGGTTTAAATGAATTATCAGGTTAACAGCTGTAATAAACTCACTGGGATATTACCCCCCCCACCCCTCCAAAACTCTGCTGCCTCCCAAGGGAGATCACCCCACAGATTGAAAAAAGCTGCTTTAGATCTAAAAGAATTCGATTTTGATAATTACATGCTGATATCGGACATATTGGTACAATTTCTGGAAGCCATCTTGAAAAATGGGCCCGTATTGAATTTTGGCCAGTGGCTGCAGAACCTTTTTCCAAAAAGAGTGACCCAAATTTTTTCAAACATCTATTTCCAGAGGTCTAAGTTCATTCACAAAGTGGTGACAAATGAGGAAGTGGAACTGGTAATACTCGGTGTACTACTTCCCTCCAATCTCAGATTCAGTCGTTGGCTTTGCAACAACTTCAGACATGACAGATGAGCTCTTTATAAAGTCAATTTACCATTTAGATGTATGATCAGTACCATTCGTGGTTGAGCACTTGAGTTTTGGAGTTTTGACTCAGGTCTGGATGACGTATGATTGTAAAGCGTTTCTGTCTTCTGTCTCTCTCCTCTTCTCTCCAGTAGTAGAGCTGACATGGCGGATCAAAGGAAACTCCTCACACCGTTGCTCACCTTCATCCTCTGCTTCTCCGTTTGGCCGATCTCTGTGTGGTCCATCTTCCAGGGAGAAGATGAGAAATGCTCTCATGGCTATAAAATAAAGCATTACACCTCCCAATATGGAGTCGAGTGTGATGACGACTGTGGACTGCGAGGGAAAAGCTACTACTGGTGTAATTCCCCAAAAGGGTGGGGTTACTGCTCACCAATTAACAATGTTGACTACCAAGGCAACCCCTGTCACAAGCTATACCCTTGTGACACATATGGAAAAGACTACTACTGGTGTTACTTAGAGAATGGGGGGTGGAACTACTGTGGACAGGTGCTTCCGCAAACCATGATTCATCTGACCAGGTATCTGGCTGTCTGCATTGATCCTTGTAGGTACGATGGCAGTAAGGGCTACTACTGGTGTTACACTGACGACAGCTGGGATTACTGCTCACCTCAACCGGACGTCACCTACAAAGATGTGCCTTGTCGCTCAAATCACAAGTGTGGAACTCATGGCAAAAATTACTACTGGTGCTACACCGACGATCAGAACTGGGATTACTGCGGACTCATTGTTTTGATACCAGGCATGCATCCCATTTCATTTCATTCCATGTCACGTCAAAGCAAATGGTCACTAGATAGTCCCCGCAACATCAACAGGAGAGTGATCACTGCAACTGAAGTAGACGCTGAAGACAGCATCACGAGGCCCAACAACAACAACATACGTGACGAAGCATTAGAGTTAATCGACCAATGGAATCAGCCCGTGTCCGGTGTGTTTACATCGAAACATCTTCACCTTGACATACAGAGTGTCATTACCGTGAACAATGAGAGGTGTTACAAGCTGCAAATCCAGCTGAAGAAGAGCCACAGTAAAGGAGAGAGCACCACTATCTCACAGCTCATATGTACGACTGGCATCCCAAGTAGAACCATGCCTCGGGCCTTTAGGCGCAGTTTAAGGAACCAGTCCAAGATAGTTATAAAAAGACGGCAATGAGATTAGTCAACCAGCTCCAACACCAGCCAATAATGTCAACAGTTACATCACTCAAACCTTTGTGACTAATGATTGTTACAGCATGCACGTAAAACGACCATGTAGTTAGCCAAAAAAATTCTATGGGTTGCTCAATTAATCACTTAATACCAAATGTTTCATTATCTTTTCATTCTTCAGCAAACTTCAAGAAGATACCTGTATTATTTTCCATTTTCTAAAAGTTGAGTCCTGTAAGTTACCTCACTCAAACTTATGTGACTAATGATTATAACAGCAAGCATGCACATAAGAGTTTAGCAGAATGTGTAGTTAGCATCAAGCTCCACATTAGCAAATTCATTCATTCATTAAATATCAAATGTTTAATTATCTTTTCATTCATCGTCATATTTCATTTGTACTCCACATTTAAGGGGCCAACTGTATTCTTTTCTGTTTTCTACAAATTGAGTTCTGATTGTAGCCGTATAACTACAAAGCTACTTCGCTACCTATAGATACCTATCCTTAAATACAGTATGATCTTGTTCATCACATAATCGTGTAATCCAATGTACAGAGTCAATATCCAAACATTGTGTTTAATAAACAGAACATCAAATATGTGTTGTGTGTATTTGTGTGAAAATGTGATTGATTTTATTTATTATATCATGCTAGCAGTGGAGCCAAGAAGACTCCATGAGTCACGTTCAGTTGAAAAACATTTATAAAATAGATTAAATTTCATTGAAGTTCAAAACAGAGTTAAAAAACAATTGGCAAATTATTGGCCCATTGCCATAATCCTTATAGGTTCGTCACCTTTATTTGTCGGTGCAAGCTGTTTTTAGAACGGCGGAGCAGAGACGTGAGCTGCTCAGAGCTACACTACGGAGGCTCATGGGATTTCTTGGTTTCCCTCATCAAACTTAGCCTGGTTGGCACGACTTTCCAATGTTGATACTCAGCATTGGGTCTGGCCAAGACGTTAAGAGAATCCATTTCTCAAAGCGCATCCTTCAAACCTGGTTTACCCGCCCCCCTCAAATGCCTCAGTCTGCTATTGGTCGAAGCCAGAATAGGCGGTGTCGAAGCTTAAACCAATCACACCGCTCTTGTCCGCTGCTCCATGCTGCTGTTTACAATGAGGTTCCGGTCGCTGCTCTACTGCGTCACTTACTTGAACACGCCTCTACCCAGAGCCGTTGGAGAGGCTCGACGTTGATTGGCTCTCGAAAAAGAGGGTGGAGTTCCCGAAAATTCGGGAGACAGAAATCCAGTTAATAGCACGGTTGGCCAGACTAGAAGTCAGCAGCGCTTTTGCGAGGCGTGACGTCACTAGTGTGGGCGCGACCAGGCTACATCAAACTCATCAAATACACAATCCAACAACTCCACAACGCTCTGGTGGACAAGTTGTGACCTGCACATTCACCACGCTATGAGATACTAACAGAACGAAACCAAGAAATCCCATAATGAGCCTCCGTAGCGTAGCTCTGAGCAGCTCGCGGCTCTGCTCCGCCGTTCTAAAAATAGCTTGCACCGATAATTAAAGGTCATGAACCTACTGCTATGACTATAGGGATTATGGCAATGGGCCAATTTGCCAAAATGTTGAACTATCCCTTTAAATTGACGAAGTTGTTCCCTGAATTTGTAGCATGTTTGTGTTTTTGTGTGTTTGCTCAGGTTGCTCAGGTGTGTTGACCCCTCAGAGCCACCGTACACACATGACTTTTGTTTTTGTCTTTGGCTTTATGTTGATCTCTCTGGGCCACCGTAGCAGGAATTTAGCTGCTGCTGCTGCAACACCTGGGTCACCTGATGTGTTTCTGTCTGCTTCGTCATCCTCTGGCCACTCCCACACTTCATCTTCATCTTCATCTTCATCTTCATCTTCATCTTCATCTTCATCTTCATCTCCGTCGTGTCCTTCATCATCATCAGTTGTTGCAGCTGCAGCACAGCTGGTTGTGTGGCAGCTGCTCCCGTCTGAGGGCGGCTGCTGTTTGCATCGGGCTTCATCCAACCGTTCTCCCTCACTGGTCGGCTCCTCCACCACCCCTCTCTCCCTAACACACATAAACACACACACACACACACATAAACACACACACACACCACCACCACACTTCTCCACGCTGGTTGAGCCGCCACGCGCCATCTGCTCCCATCAGGAGAGGGTGATTGATGCTCCGCCTGTATAAGAGCTACAGGGATGACTCATCGACTCCCCACTGTGAAGGATGCTGCAGTGTGTGTTGTTGTTGTTGTGTGTGTTTCTGCTCCGTATCTCACTACTTCTTTGTTTCTTCCTGTATCAACATAAGTTTGTGCAGCCTCAAACTTCTTCTTTTTTTTTTTTTTTGGCCAGTGATCGATCACCAGGAGTCGATCGTTCAGGTCAGTGATCACCAGGAGGTTTTTACAGTGTCAGGGTGAAATTAACTGTAACAATTTTACAGTGCAGTCGTCTCTTCAACAACTGAATGACGGCGTCAAAACACATCAATCATAACTACTTATAACTAACGACTTTACTGCTTCACTTAAACCTGTAAAAATACATAGGGTAGTTTAAAGCTCCATACAGTATAAAGGTAGATGTTTGTATTAAAGCAGAAGTAAGTGATATATTTGTGTTAATATAAGTCTTAAATAGTTATATCTTCCGACAGCAATCACTTACATAGAGTGTTTGGACTGAAACACGGGTCTCTCAGTCCCTCTGCTCTGCTCTGAGCCGAAGAGAAAACATTTATCGTATCCTACAGTTTTTATCCAATGGGGAGAGAGAACGGCATGCAGGGCTGTGTGTGCAGCCAAGGGATGCCGTGAATGTGGCGGCGTCGGGACGAGGACTGTTATGGTGCGTTCAAGGAAACTCGTAACTCCGACCTGTGAAGTTGTACCAGTTCGATCTGGTACGAGTTCACAGGTCGGAAGTTACGAGTGGCCGTTATAGTGACTTTCACAGGTAAAACAGGTCGGAAAAACATGAGTGGGTTGCCTGGAACGCTACAAAGTCGTAAGTTGTGACTGTAATTTACGATTTCAAAAGCCTGCCTGGAATGCAGCATTAGCGAAAACGACCGGATCGCTTAATTCTGCTTTAAAGCTCCATACAGTATAAAGGTAGATGTTTGTGTTAAAGCTCCATACAGTATAAAGGTAGATGTTTGTGTTAAAGCTCCATACAGTATAAAGGTAGATGTTTGTGTTAAAGCTCCATACAGTATAAAGGTAGATGTTTGTGTTAAAGCTCCATACAGTATAAAGGTAGATGTCCATGTGTAGTGTGATTATAAAGCAGCTCTAGGTTCTATATTAATACTGTGAAAGTATCAAAGCCTCAGTCCACAGAGAAATGCACACAGCCTGTATTCAGAAACTGAGTCTTAAAGGAGACATATTCTGCTCCTTTTCCACAAATCAAAATAGTTCCCAGGTGTCTTAAAGACATAGTATCTGGGACATGCTTGGGTCAAAAAAATACCCCAAGGATCAAACATCACAGCTCTTTTCATCCTCTCTAAACAGCCCTGTTCAGGTCAGGTAGGGGTGGTATTATGCAAATTTGAAAACTAATCATTGGATGACAACTGAGGGAACAGCTCATAAAAACACATTACGTAATTTCAACCTCAGGAGCCTGAAAGTTACCCAAATATATGTTAAAGAGCCTCAAAAAGTTATATTTCCATAATATGTCCCTTTTACAATAAAACCAGCCGTCAGGACTTCCTGTCACTTTGTGATGTCACAACTAAGCCCCGCCCCCTCACCACCTGGACCCACCATCCAACAACTTTGCAGGATTTGGTTTCTTTGAGTGTTTTATTCCACATTTTTTGTTATTGGATCCAAATGAAGGTAAAACTATGAAACTTGTATTTTTCTGTGACAAACGTGATAAAACGAAGCACAAAATAATTTCACGCAGATAACGAGAGACTCATTAATCAATGATTATTCCACCGCAGAGTGGTTTTTGTGCAGTGAAGCTTGTGAACACTTGAGTCCAGTGCGTTGTCTTTCTGAACCTGCTTTGTGCTCACGAGTGCGTTTTGCATCAGAGCGACGACGCACCAACACGCTGGCGTCATCGCATCGTGCACTTGCTGCGCCGAGTGTGATTTAACACCGGTTCACATGTGAAAGAGACGAGGAGGAGGAGATGGAGTTGGTCCTCTGGTCCTGATGATGAGATGAAATCACCGAGCGGAGAACAAACAAACCCGGCGGCGGCGGCGGTCGGCGGCCTCCAAAGCCACAGTGTGAGCCCGAGGCAGGTCGGCCCCTTCATCTGCATCTCAATGAGGAATTTGATCACAGCTCAGCATTCAGAGGCAACGGCACAATGTGGAGCCAGCGGGGCTCTCAGATATGAAAATACGTCTGGGAAACAAATTAAAGACGGAGGAGGAGGAGGAGGAGGAGGAGGAAGGAGGAGGAAGGAGACGAGGAACAGGTTCATGTTTTGTGTTTGAGCTGATCAGTTTTGGCTCAGAGTATTTAAAGGTCTGTTTTATATTCTGGGGCCGGTCCAAGACGAGCTCTTAAAGTGAGTGATGAAAAGTTTAAAATGTGAAGGAGTTGTTGCAGCCAGCGACGCTAAAACAGGTTTAATGTTCCCTCTTTATAAAACGGTGGCAGCTGAGCGGTGGGCGGGACGGGAGAATAAAAAAACATGGAACAAACGTCTCCAAGTCAGAGACGGAGAGACGGAGACGGAGATGGTTTAATTTTAGAGATGAGTCACGATCGTAGAAAACATGTTTGGTGAGAGTCCAATACGACATGTGAATATAAGTTTAATATGAGAGGAGGCTTTAACCTTCATCGCTTTGATACATGAAGCAAACAGAACAGTCAGATTTCCATCCATCCATCCATGATGATAATAAACTCAACTCCACATGTTCATAATGGAAACATCTGGTATTTTCTTCACAGGAGGTTCGTACGGTGGCCCAGAGTGGTCAAACCTTAGAAAACACACATGAAAACAGAAACACAAAGAACACAGGAGACAGTGAAAATGTTTGAATGTATAATGAGAATTAATACTCCCTATATAGGCTAGTGGACTCATAGTTTCCCACAATGCATCTTGAAAAATAGCAAACAAATGGTGGTCATTAACCAAGCAATATACATATATATTTGTACATACCATAATGCATTGCGGTCGCGGCGAAAGAAAAGAGATTTTATTTTGAAAGCCAACCCGACAACAACAATCTGGAATGTTTCCAATTGTGCGACAGTAATGACGTCCAGTGTTGGGCGCGTTACTATTACAAAGTAATTAGTTCTAGTTACTTGTTACTTTCCCCAAAAATATCCGAGTTAGTTACTAAGTTACTACATTGTAAAAGTAACTAATCACCAGGAAAATTAACTATTGTGTTACTTTAAAAAGAAAAAAAAAAAGCTCAAGTATGTCAAATTACCTGGACTAACCCCCCAACCATAACCCTAACCCCTGTTTATCTGGAACTAACCAACTCACTCAGTATTCCTCCACACAGACAGGCTTTGTGACTCACTGTATCACTCCGCCCATCAGCTGTTTGGATCAGCGGAGTGTGGAGGAAGACTGAGTGAGTTGGATTTTTTCCGACTAGTATAATAACGTCCTACACTTCACTTTAATGGGTGTATTATTATTATTTTGTGACGGGATGTCTTAAGTCAAGTAACGGCACATTTTTAAATTACTTGTTACTGGGAAATGTTACTTTTTTTTTTTCAAAAAAAAAAAAATAAAAAAAAAGTAACACGTGTACGTCGCCCGGACTGGCGTTACCGGGGCCCCACCCTGGAGCCAGGCCTGGGGTCGGGGCTCGCAGGCGAGCGTCTGGTGGCCGGGTCTTGGCCCACGGGACCCGGCCGGGCGCAGCCCGAACGAGCGACGTGGGCCCGCCCTCCCGTAGGCCCACCACCCGCGGGAGGGTACATAAGGGGCAGGTGCCGTGTGATATGGGTGGCAGCCGTGGGCGGGGGCCCCGGCGACCCAATCCCCGGATGACGACTCTGGCTTTAGGGACATGGAATGTCACCTCGCTGGGGGGGAAAGAGCCTGAGCTTGTGTGGGAGGCTGAGAGGTATCGACTAGAGATAGTCGGGCTCACCTCCACGCACAGCCTGGGCTCTGGAACCCAACTCCTTGAGAGGGGTTGGACTCTCTTCCACTCTGGAGTTGCCCATGGTGAGAGGCGGCGAGCTGGTGTGGGCTTGCTCATAGCCCCCCAGCTCAGCCGCCATGTGTTGGAGTTCTCCCCGCATAACGAGAGGGTCGCTTCCCTGCGCCTACGGGTCGGGGATAGGTCTCTCACTGTCGTTTCGGCCTACGGGCCGAACGGCAGTGCAGAGTACCCGGCCTTCTTGGAGGCCCTGGGAGGGGTGCTGGAAAGTGCCCCAACTGGGGACTCCATCGTTCTGTTGGGAGACTTCAACGCTCACGTGGGCAGCGACAGTGTTACCTGGAGAGGTGTGATTGGGAGGAACGGCCTCCCCGATCTGAACCCGAGCGGTGTTTTGTTATTGGACTTCTGTGCTAGCCACAGTCTGTCCATAACAAACACCATGTTCGAGCATAAGGGTGTCCATAAGTGCACGTGGCACCAGGACACCCTAGGACGGAGGTCAATGATCGACTTTGTAGTCGTGTCATCTGACCTCCGGCCGTATGTCTTGGACACTCGGGTGAAGAGAGGGGCTGAGCTGTCAACTGATCACCACCTGGTGGTGAGTTGGATCCGCTGGCAGGGGAGGAAGCTGGTCAGACCTGGAAGACCCAAGCGTATCGTGAGGGTCTGCTGGGAACGTCTGGCAGAATCCCCTGTCAGGGAGGTCTTCAACTCCCACCTCCGGGAGAGCTTTGACTGGATTCCGAGGGAGGCCGGAGACATTGAGTCCGAATGGACCATGTTCTCCACTTCCATTGTTGACGCGGCCATCCGGAGTTGCGGCCGTAAGGTCTCCGGCGCCTGTCGCGGCGGCAATCCCCGAACCCGGTGGTGGAGCCCGGAAGTAAGGGATGCCGTCAAGCTGAAGAAGGAGTCCTACCGAGCCTGGCTAGCTCGGGGGACCCCCGAGGCAGCTGACGGGTACCGGCAGGCCAAGCGGACGGCGGCCCGGGCGGTCGCGGAAGCAAAAACTCGGGTCTGGGAAAAGTTCGGGGAGGCCATGGAGGAGGACTACCGGTCGGCCTCGAGGAAATTCTGGCAAACCATCCGGCGCCTCAGGAGGGGGAAGCAGTGCTCCGCCAACACTGTTTACAGTGGAGGAGGGGAGCTGTTGACCTCGACTGGGGATATCGTCGGGCGGTGGAAGGAATACTTCGAGGATCTCCTCAATCCCACTGACACGCCTTCCATCGAGGAAGCAGAGGCTGAGGATTCAGAGGTTGATTCATTCATCACCCAAGCTGAAGTCACTGAGGTAGTCCGGAAGCTCCTCAGTGGCAAGGCACCGGGGGTGGATGAGATCCGCCCTGAGTACCTCAAGTCTCTGGATGTTGCGGGGCTGTCGTGGCTGACACGCCTCTGCAGCATCGCGTGGCAGTCGGGGACAGTGCCTCTGGACTGGCAGACCGGGGTGGTGGTCCCTCTCTTCAAAAAGGGGGACCGGAGGGTGTGTTCCAACTACCGGGGGATCACACTCCTCAGCCTCCCGGGGAAAGTCTATTCCAGGGTGCTGGAGAGGAGAATTCGGCCGATAGTCGAACCTCGGATTCAGGAGGAACAATGCGGTTTTCGCCCTGGCCGTGGAACGCTGGACCAGCTCTACACCCTCCGCAGGGTGCTCGAGGGCGCATGGGAGTTTGCCCAACCAGTCCACATGTGTTTTGTGGATCTGGAGAAGGCTTTCGACCGTGTCCCACGTGGCATCCTGTGGGAGGTGCTTCCAGAGTATGGGATCGGAGGCCCTCTGCTGAGGGCTGTACGGTCCCTGTATGACCGGAGCAGGAGCTTGGTTCACATGGCCGGCAGTAAGTCAGACCTGTTCCCGGTGCGTGTTGGACTCCGGCAGGGCTGCCCTTTGTCACCGGTTCTGTTCATTATCTTTATGGACAGAATTTCTAGGCGCAGCCAAGTGCCGGAGGGGGTACGGTTCGGGAGCCACTTGATCTCATCTCTGCTTTTTGCAGATGATGTGGTCTTGTTGGCTCCCTCGAGCCAGGATCTTCAGCATGCACTGGGGCGGTTTGCCGCCGAGTGTGAAGCAGCTGGGATGAGAATCAGCACCTCTAAGTCCGAGGCCATGGTTCTCGACCGGAAAAAGGTGGCTTGCACCCTCCAGGTCGGGGGAGAGTTCCTGCCTCAGGTGGAGGAGTTTAAGTATCTTGGGGTCCTGTTCACGAGTGAGGGGAGAACGGAGCGCGAGATTGACAGGCGGATCGGTGCGGCGGCCGCAGTAATGCGGTCATTGTATCGGTCCGTCGTGGTGAAGAAGGAGCTGAGCCGAAAGGCAAAGCTCTCGATTTACCGGTCGATCTACGTTCCCACCCTCACCTATGGTCATGAACTCTGGGTCATGACCGAAAGGACAGGATCCCGGATACAAGCGGCCGAAATGAGTTTCCTCCGCAGGGTGGCGGGGCGCTCCCTTAGAGATAGGGTGAGGAGCTCTGTCACCCGGGAGGAGCTCGGAGTAGAGCCGCTGCTCCTCCACATCGAGAGGAGTCAGCTGAGGTGGCTCGGGCACCTGTATAGGATGCCCCCTGGACGCCTCCCTCGTGAGGTGTTCCGGGCATGTCCCACCGGGAGGAGGCCCCGAGGAAGACCCAGGACACGCTGGGGTGACTACGTCACTCGGCTGGCCTGGGAACGCCTTGGGGTCCCCCCGGAAGAGCTGGAGGAAGTGTCCGGGGAGAGGGAAGTCTGGGGATCCCTGCTCCGACTGCTGCCCCCGCGACCCGGACTCGGATAATGCGGCGGACAATGGATGGATGGATGGATGGATGGGAAATGTAGCGCCGTTTGTAACACCGTTTATTTATAACGCCGTTATTCCCATCACTGATGACGTCATTCACTGTGCAGCGGAGTCGTGTCCCAAAGTGTCTTTTAGTGAATGAGTGAGTTAATTTGGACACAGGTCAGGTGTCTCTCAGACAGGTGCATCAGTCTCTCCTGTCCCCGTGGAAACACTTTTGTTGTCATCTGTGTGTTGTCTTCTTTTTTTTCCTTCTGTTGTGTATAGCTCTTATTTTAAAACTGATGAACAGATTTTATGACTTTAGTTTAGTTTAGTTTCTCTTGTCTCAGGTTTGAGGCTACAACGCTGCACAGAGGTGACGACACACGAGTCAACATCTGTTTACATCTGTAATTAATACCATGAGAAGAACAAAAACACAAAAAAAACAACACAAGAATGAAATCATCTGACACGTCGTTGTCTGATAAGAACCTGTTGTGTTTTATCGACCCATCGGTGCTCACTCCTCCTCTGGTTCACTCAGCTCTTATCTCTGCTCACGTTGCTCTTTGTATCTTTAATTACAGGTTTCCCCGAGTGTGAAGCAAATGAGAAAAAGCCACAACAAAGACGCCACAGATACACAGAGCTCTCAGACCTGTGGCTGTGATATGCAGGCATGCAAACTGGTCAGGGGTGAAAAAGGTGACAAGGGTACGCGGACGTGCGCGCGCGCGGAAAAGTGAATTTCGTAGTTTGTGTTATAAGTGCAACCAGAGGCATTTTGAATTAATAAATACACTACAAAATAACTTACCATATACAAACATGTATTGGTAAACAATAGAAAAAAAACTTCATAAGGATCAACAGTAGGACTATTTACAGTTCAACATCATAAAAAAGTTCTTTTTTTTTTCTTTTTGGCCTGCACAAGGACCTCACAGGCCCTCCATTATTAATGGGAATTCCCTGTCTTCTCCCTTCACTTCCACATGACACTTCAAATTAAGCCAGGTGAAGTTCCAAGAACATCTGATGCCTGCATCCAGCTCTTTAATACAAATAGCATCCTCCACTCCTAAATCTCTCATCCTGAAATAAAGACATGAGACACATAGAGTTGCAAATTATACAAAATATAAATCATAACATAAAATAAAATTCACTCAAGCGGTAATTTTTATCGATCGATCAGCTGTGTTTACACAGAGCGATCGATCAGCTGTGTTTACACAGAGCGTGTCGCACTCTAACCGCTGCTGTTTAGGTGGAGTGGGTGCTTGCGTGTAGCGTGTGCTCGCTGTGACTCTGGAGCTGTGTCCCAGCTGCAGCCTGAACTGACACACAGCTTCGGACTCGGATGCTGCGTTAGCTAATGTTACCTTAGCTCGCCGTCATGCCGTGCTCTGACCTGTCTCGTCCTCTTCATGGAGCGTGTTTGATTACATGTAGGACGCTAGAGGGCACCGAGTGCTTTGTTGTGCTCTGTCTTTCAATTCAATGAAACTTTATTGATCGCTAAAATGTTATGGGAACTGTGTGCCGTTGTAAAACCTCACCAGAGGGAACGGAAAAGAACGGAGTAACGCAGCGTTCGGTAACGGAAACGGAGTTACTGATTTTAAAAAAGCAACGCGTTACGTTATTAGTTACTGAAAAAAGGTAACCCAACACTGATCATCAGTCAAATTTTAGCATTTTAGCTTCAGAAGAAACTGTTGATATTAATTATTACCTTGCCGCAATTTCCACCGAGTGGGAGATACGAGGCGGGGGGAGGGAGGGAGAGGGAGAGAAGGGTTCGCCCTCCTCACTTCTGATTGGTGATGGGGCTTCTCTCACACGCCACTCTTGTCAGTCTATGGTTGTCACGAGAAGAGAGTGGCGGCAAATAAATCTGTGGTCCGGGTCTTGTGTTGTTTTGAGGTTCACAGTCCCACTCGCTAGTTGACATGCTCGGCTCGGCCCTAGACCCCCCCCCCCCCATCAAATTTTTTCTCCTCGGATCTACGCGATTCAGAAGAATGACCCATTTCGATTTCAAAACGGCGAATTTCGCCGAAAGGTGGCAAGTTTGCATGCCTGGATATGAAAAAGTCTGGGTGGAATAAAACACAACTGGACGGTGAACAAACAACAGATATAATATAATCACAGAGAGAAGAATAGTGATGAATAGTGAGGACGGTTAAGGAACACGGTGCAGCAGCAGAAGAAGGAGAAGAAGGAGAAGAGAGATGAGTGTGTCTCTAATCAACCGCAGCGTCGACTCCTTTCATCCTCTCCTCCTTTCTTCTCTTCTCTCCTCTGTTCAAATCAATTCTTCCTCAGAGTTGAAGCTCAGTTGAAATATTTCAAAGCCGTGGCTGATGTAACTAGATGGGTGAACTTTTATTTTGAAAGGTCACAAGAGGACGTATGAACACACCAGTTACACCAGACCAGGAACTTATAAAATTATTCTGTTTTGATAATAACATTGAACACTTCACATCGTTTTCATGGAAACCTACTCCCCAAACACTGAAATCCCTCCGCCCAGGAGCCGTGTCAGGAATGTAGTTCCGGCTGCATTTCCCTCTAAAACAACTCTGTCTCATAATGTTACATGATTATTTGATAGCGTGGTGAATGTGCAGGTCACAACTTGTCCACCAGAGCGTTGTGGAGTTGTTGGATTGTGTATTTGATGAGTTTGATGAGGGAAACCCGTAAATACCATTAGCATCCGTAACATTAGCTCATATCTCTGCCCCGCCGTTCTAAAAATAGCTTGCACCGACAATTAAAGGTAACAAACCTACTGCTACACTGCAAAAACTCAAAATCTTACTGAGAATATTTGTCTTATTTCCAGTCAAAACAAATCTCAATATACTTTAAATAAGAAAAAGTAGCTTGTTTTTAGACACTTTTTACTTCTTTCAAGCATTTTTTCACTTAAAATAATCTGATAGTGGGGCAAGTTTTTCTTTCTTATTACAAACACAAAAAAAACTAGATATCACTGGCAGATTTTTCTACTCATTTCAAGTGAAAATTTGGTTGAAACAAGTGAAAATTATCTAAAAATATGTTAATTTTTAGAGAAGAGGTTAGTTTTGACTAGAACTTTGACATTTTTGACAAGAAATAAGACAGATATTCTCAGTAAGATTTTGAGTTTTTGCAGTGTATGACTATAGGGATTATAGCAATGGTCCAATTTGCCAAAATGCTGAAATATCCCTTTAAAAACTGTGGCTTTTTTTCACGGCAGCGCCACATTTGGACGGTGCCCAGGCGTAGACACGGCGGTGGAGGTGTGAGGTTTAGGAGGTTTATGAGGTTTATGAGGTTTATGAGGTTTGTGTCAGTGAAGCAGGTCGGTCGTCTCTCTCTCAGACTGGGACGATGTTTCCAATCCCATTACACAACCAGCAGACATGCAGATTAATCACATCTCCATCATGTCGCCTCTGTAACATTATTCCCTTATGCAATGTGGCGCTAACGACCCTGCAGCACCACACACACACACACACACACATGGAGGAGCTGGGCGTCCTGTCAGCTCCATGCATCCCAGTCTGACTGCTGCTCTCTGCGATGACGTCCGGTCCGCCGGCCGGTCGGAGGAGAGAGACGGACGTAAATGGCTGCGAGCGCCTTTGAAAAGGGAACATATGCCCTTTTTGAAGATGAGAAGCCTCCTTTCTGTAGCACATGCACACACACCATTAGGCCGGCACAATGGAGGAGCCTCAAGGCCGAGCGCTCGTCTGAGGAAGCCGCGCTGCCAAGGCATGAGCGCCACGGATAGAGACCGTCTTAAAGGGCCACGGCCTCTTTTTCACTTCCACACGCCATTAACGGCAAATCTGAAACAAATCTGTGCTAGATAACTGCCCACACACACACACACACACACACACACACACACACACACACACACACACACACTGACTGTCTGAGGCTTTTTAATCCCAATGACCCCTTTTGGTAACACTTTACAATAAGGGTCTCTTAATTAATTAATAAATATATAAACTAATGTGTTAATTAATGCTGAGTAATGCATACATAATGATTATTCAACTTTCATTATTATTCAATAAGTTATTAACTAACTTTGAGTAGTAAACATGAATTAACTGCTTACTAACAGGCTACAGTAATTAATGTGTTTCCTAATCCTAAGTAATACATAATAATGATTGTTAATATATCTGTAAACAGTTAATTAATGCTTAATAATGTACTAACTAACCTTAATTAAGGGACGCTTATTGTAAAGTGCTACCCGATTGGTTTGCAGACAGGCAGGCGTAATTTCCAGACCATTGAGCGCACCTGAGTATAAGCCACACCAGCTAAATTTCAAAAGAAAATACATATATAGGCCGCACTTGAATATAAGCGGCAGGTTTTCATGTTGTAACATGAGATATTTACACAGAAAGACAGTAGGGAACTGTGACAGTCCTCACTTTTCCTCTGTTTTAGTAACGCTCCTCTCCTCCATGTGCATTTGTTTACAACGAAGCCGGTGAAAAATCAATAAATGGAGCGGTGGATAACGTTACATAACATATACGATGTTACGGCGTGTGTGTTTGTGTAGTCTTAACTGTCATGACCAAAGAGTACAGGTTACGGAGCGTGTTTGTGTTGCGGAGTGCTGAGACGAGAGCTGGGACACCGGGGCGGCGACGGAGTAACTACACTGATGTTGCAAGGTTGGTTTTCAGCCGTGACACACCAGGTGAAGACAGGAAGCCTCCGTTCTCACTCGTAACAAGTCACAAGTCAATTAGTTAACGATCACAATTACTCCGGAGCTTTTTAATTAAGGTAAAAATGTAGCATAGCCACGGGAGAAATCCTGCTTAGTTCCTCTTTAAAGCTACGAATGTCTGAACAATTGGGGAAAAAATCCCAAATCCAAACCACGGTTTAGTTTGGTCCAGACCGAGACCACCTCTTCTGGTACAGGACCAGATTCTGGGTCTTTGAGGGAGTTTCCACACCTGTAAATCTGGTTTCGATCAAACAGAAAAAGTCAGAAAGTCTCTGCACCAAACGAGGTCGGTGTGAGAAGGAGACGATGTGAAATAAACAGAAGAAACTAAACAAAACTACAAACGACAACAAAGTTACTTTGGTTTCAGATGAAGAGAAGTTTCAGAAGAAGAAAAAGGAAAATGGATCCACGTTTCCTTCCTTCCACGACTGTTGAACAAACCGTGTAATTACCACAAACAAACAAAAAATACAAAATGCAGAAGATGCAGAAATCCTCAGCTGGAGACTCGTTCGTCCTTGTTCTGTTCACTTCAGTGGATTCAGAGATTTATGTCATTTCTGTTTCTGTTTGTCCTCCTGAGTCAAGGAAGGAAGGACAAAGGGAAAGAAGGAAGGAAGGAAGGAAGGAAGGAAGGAAGGAAGGAAGGAAGGAAGGAAGGAAGGAAGGAAGGAAGGAAGGAAGGAAGGAAGGAATGGAAAAAGGATTGGGTCAATTGGGTCAAAAAGGAAGGAAGAAGTAAGAACGAAGGGAAAGAAGGAAGGAAGGAAGGAAGGAAGGAAAAGGCAATGGAAAAAGGAAGGAAGGACAAAGGGAAAGAAGGAAGAAAGGAAGGAAAAAGGGAAAGATGGGAGGAAAGAAGGAAGGGAAAAATGGAGGAAAGATAGATGGAGGGGGGAACAGATTGGGTCAAAAAGGAAGGAAGAAGTAAGAACGAAGGTGACGAAGGAAGGAAGGAAGGAAGGAAGGAAGGAAGGAAGGAAGGAAGGAAGGAAGGAAAAGGGAATGGAAAAAGGAAGGAAGGAAAGAAAGATGGAGGGAGGGAGCAGATTGGTTCAAGGAAGGAAGGGGAAAAGGATTGTGGAAAGAAGGAAGGGAGAAAGGAAGGAAAGAGGAGGAAGGGTCAATTTGACCCAGAAGGACGACAGGAGGGTTAAATGCATAAAAATAAGAAAACTCTGTCAATATATTAAACACTAATTAACTTAACATTATAAATACACATAAACTATCTCTCTGATCTGCACCTTTAATCTCCAAGAGCCACTTTTTTTTTATTATTGATTCTGTCAAGGTCACGTCATCATTACATGCTTGCGGTGCGTTCAAAGACACCGTCATTACCTCATCATTATCACGTCTGACATGACATCATCTGGAAATTAAAAACCAGAAAGATAAATAATGAGACGTGCGTGGTGAAGAGGAGGACACTGTGTCATCTCTTTTAAAGTGTCCTTGAACGCATCGTGGTGCAGCAGTCAGACATGTCAGCGCTGCTCTCTGCTCTCTGCTCTCTGCTCTCTATAAATACTCCACCGCTGCATTTCCAGTCGGCTCAGCGTATGAATCATGTTGTATTTTGGACGAGGTTGTGTCTTATCACGCGCCAACAGACGGGCCGGCTGGCGCTCCAACGAACACTTGAACGCACCGCGCGGAGCTGAAGTGTTTCACCTCTGTGTGACGGGTCTGTCACGGCTCAGGTGGAGTTGTTTCGTCTCGTTTTGCTCCGACACCTCGTGACTTCCTCCTCCTCCCTCTGACTGACTGACTGCTGGGGGGGTGAGGAGGGGGAGAGGAGGGGTGAGGGTGTTAATTAGACGCGTGCCACTGTTTCCTTGCAGGCGGGAACATTTTACACATTTAGTTCACACTCCAGCTCGTGGGCTCGATAATTAATACGATTATTCATTTAGAATCTGAGCCAGAGACAAAACGCTGCTTCGTCTCAGGGCTAAATGATGACGAGGGTCCAGGGGTTTTTATTCTGGCGTGTGACGCTTCACATTTATATTGAAATTTGTATATTTGGATAAACCCCTTGAGATGTACCAAACATACCAACGTTAGGGCTAGGGCACCGTTGGCTATATTTTGTGTAGAGTACAGATAGTTATGGCTCCTTTGGACCTGTTTATTGCATATTTCAGTTTTTATTTATTGCTATCATTGCTGTATTTGCGATAATGCTATTTTTAAACCCAACGTTACTAAAGACGCGAAACGGCCGGAAAAAAGAGAGAATAAGTCAGTAAAAGTAAAAGAAGCAGTAGGCCTGGTAAAAAAAAAAAAAGTGTGATAAATACACGATTGCAGGATTACTTGACAATCGAGAATTAAAAACCTCATCTTTTTTTTTTTTTGAGTAACACTTTACAATAAGGGTCCCTTAACTCATTGAGTGCCAACCACGTAATTTCTCGTTTTTCGTTCCCATGCGTTGAGTGCCAACAACGTAATTTTACGTTTTTTGCTTTTTTTTTAAATTATGAAAATAGACACTTTAATACACATTATATGTAAATTTGGGGACTCTACGACGAGGAGAACTGAAATAGATGACGATCAAAGTCACATGACAGCTCATGATCTGGAAGTTTTTATCATAACTCGGCTTCTGCAAACGAGTTCTGCATGTGGATGCAGCGCAGCTGCTCCGCAGCTGCTCTGCTCTCACCTGCGCTGCTGCTCTGCTCTCACCCGCGCTGCTGCTCCAGCTGCTCGAGCTGCTCGGAGCTGAACCAGGAAGCTCTCAGCCGACAGTCCGCCCGGTCTTCATCTGGAGCAACACCGTGTCCTCCCCAAAGTCCTCCCGCGGTAAAATCTGATGGTCTCTGGGCCAAAGCAGACCGGCATCACCGACCCGTACCACAGAAGGACCGCGACCACCGGCGGGACCGGTCTTCCCGAGCCGCGGTGGCCGACTGACCCTCACGCTCCGCGGCGAGAAGCTGTGACACGGCACGGTGCGTCTGTGTTATTGTTGTTTAGTGGCGCCCCCCCCGCCCCCGATGGTGGTTTTGTGAATAGAACAACCATTGTTGTATATATTTATCTTATACGAGCCCTTTGATCCAGAAATGCGAGTGTGAGAAGAGCGACAGACACAAACAGAGCACCTTTCATAAAAGACGCTCTATCTCCTTTTCTAGAAAAAAAGGAGGGATTTTGGTGAAACCCAGCCATGTTTAGCTTGACTTTTCTCAGGAACGGAGGCACGTAGAAACAAACGGTTTGTGGCCACTTGAAGCATTAAGTTAAACCTTTCAATTGAGCCACAGTATGTGTTGGTGGCAATAATATAGAATACACTGTGGCTCTACATAAAAAGTCAAAAATGGTCTAAATTGCCGGTACACTTGACTAAAACTTTGGAAAGGAGTGCGGCACTCAATGAGAGTAAGTACATTATTAAGCATTAAAATATAAACTAATGTGTTAATTAATGCTGAGTAATGCATACATAATGATAACTAATTACATTATTCAACTTTTATTATTACTTAAAGCAGAAGTAAGTGATATATTTGTGTTAATATAAGTCTTAAATAGTTATATCTTCCGACAGCAATCACTTACATAGAGTGTTTGGTCTGAAACACGGGTCTCTCAGTCCCTCTGCTCTGCTCTGAGTCGAGGAGAAAACATTTATCGTATCCTACAGTTTTTATCCAATGAGGAGAGAGAACGGCATGCAGGGCTGTGTGTGCAGCCAAGGAACACCGTGAATGTGGCGACGTAGGGACGAGGACTGTTATGGTGCGTTCAAGGAAACTCCTGTTTTTCCGACCGTGAAGTGGTACCAGTTCGATCTGGTACGAGTTCACCGGTTGGAAGTTACGAGTGGCCGTTATAGTGACTTTCACCGGTAAAACAGGTCGGAAAAACACGAGTGGGTTGCCTGGAACGCTACAAAGTCGTAAGTTGTGACTTGAAGCTGTAATTTACGATTTCAAAAGCCTGCCTGGAACGCAGCATTAGCGAAAACGACCGGACCACTCACTTCTGCTTTAAAGGGACAATGAGGAGTTTCTATTTGGTTATAAAAAAGTCTCACGTTACTGTGGATGAATCTCCGTTACCACTTGTTAATGGTCCATTTTAGATAAATCTATGGTTTTGTCTCTATGGTTATTTTGTTATTATTAGTGGTGGTGGAAATGCTGGTCGAGCCGACCAGCGTTTCTTTACTTTCGGTTTCGTGGCGAGTCATGAGAATAACGCAGCCGAATCTCCGTTTATGGTGGGAACTACGACGGTATGTGATCGTCTTCCAACCTCTGACTTTAATTCTTGATGAATGAAAACATGAGTCTGTCAAGGAATTTCACGGTGCGGAGGCTCATAAATGTAGTGTGAAAACGCTTCGCTTTTCCAAAACTCCTCATTGTCCCTTTAATAATTTATTAACTAACTTTGAGTGGTAAACATTAATTAACTGCTTACTAATAGGCTACATTAATTAATGTGTTTCCTAATCCTAAGTAATACATAATAATGATTGTTAATATATCTGTAAACAGTTAATTAATGCTTAATAATGTACTAAATAACGTTAATTAATTGACCCTTATTGTAAAGTGTTACCTTTTTTTTCTTTTTCTTTTTACAAAGTGTCTAATACTGCCAGAAAAAAACAAAACAAACATCTGTCGACCAATCAGAGCTGCTGCTGTCGCGTGTTTCCTGGATGTTTTGTCTCGTCTCCGTCGAGGAGATGAACTCCTGAGTCGCTTTGACCTTTGACCTCTGTGTGTGTGTGTGTAATCATAACACACAGATTGTCTCCTTGGCTTCTGTTTACAAAGAGGAAAGGCAGACACACACACACACACACACACACACACACACACACACACACACACACACACACACACACACACACACACACACACACACACACACCCCCAGGTCAGCCCTCCTGGATCAGTATTATCACATCTGGCAGCGCTGAACAAATCCTCTCCATATTCTGTTCAAGTTAGTGAGAGAATGAATGAGAAAGACGATTAGTGAGCATAAGCCACCGTGTGTGTGTGTGTGTGTGTGTGTGTGTGTGTGTGTGTGTGTGTGTGTGTGTGTGTGTGTGATGGCATGAAAGGCTGCTGGTGTTGAACCGTGGCGGTCCTCCAGCAGCAGCAGCTCGTCCTGCTTCATTGTCCACAGGAGACAAAAGGAGAAATGACCACAAACAAAAACTAAACTAAACAGAATGAAATGAAATGAAAGCTGCAGCAGTGTGTGTGTGTGTGTGTGTGTGTGTGTGTGTGTGTGTGTGTGTGTGTGTGTGTGTGTGTGTGTGTGGACACAGCTGCTCAGTCACATCTGTAATTTTCCCAGAACAAAGCAGGACGTCAGCAGGAAGCAGGAGCCACAGGAGCAGCTCTGAAGCTCTGAAGCTCTGAACGGTGAACGTGGCTGAAGTCATGTGACGTTCAGGTTTTCCTTTCCTGCTTCGTGAGCGACGGCTCATTTCTCCTCAACACAGGTTCATGCTTCTTCTTCTCTCCCTCTGTCAGCGGCCCAGTTCCAATCCGACCCCTCACGGACTCACTGACTTAGAGGCGCGTTCACGGGAAGTCCGTGAGTGTGTGAGTTCTGTTCCGTTGTCAGATCATCAAGTCAGTGAGTCAGTGAATGAGCCCTTACTGCCCCCTTACCGTAAGTCTGTAAAAAGAATGGACGTAGCGTCCGTGACGTCCCCCATTGGTTTTGGGGAAACGTTTTTGTGACTCCAATATGGCGGCCTGAACAGCGCCATGTTGGATTTACCGGCCGAGAACCCGCCCACTGGCCTCGAAGCAGCTGTCCACGGAGCTGCTCGGACCTGTCACTCAACGTTTCCGCGCCCTAATTGGCCAGAGTTTTAACCTAATAACAGTAAAACGGTAGAGTTAAAAAAAAATTCACCCCCCTCAGAGTGTGTGTGGGGGTAGAAACTATCGATTGAGACAAAAAAACGTTCTGACACCAGGCTTTTAACATGTTTACTGAGGATGTAAAGTCGGAGAATGCTGCTTTCTGACACCAGCCCCCAGAGGAATCCGAGGGGATTGCAGTTTTTTGAACGCGGAAGTGAGCTTCACTTCTCAGACCGACAACTGCCCCCTTGGTCAGCACCAATGCTGACTTTGGGTAAGCAAATTACCCACAGTTCATAGCGTTATGAAGTCACACACACACGGGATGCCGTCGGAACGCGAGTGTTAAAAAAAAGAAAAAAAGTAAATAAATAAACATAGTCAGAGAGAGTTCCATCGGTCCCTTTAGGGGCCGTGTCCACCAGACGCGTTTTCAGCGCTCTGGGCGTCTACTTTCCATTCAAACCCTATTGAGTTGGGCGCTCACAGCTCTCAGCGCCCTCAGCGGTAAAACGCCCTCGGCGCTTGCTTCTTTTTGTCGCGGCGCTCAGAGCGCTTCGAGTTGAAATCTGTTCAACTTTTAGAACAGCACCGCGCTCGTCAATGTCACTTTTCACCGCACTGACCAATCAGAATCAAGAAGGGGCGGGACATACGTTACCGACAGCAACACAACCGGAGACGTGGCTCGGTTTATATCCTGACCCACACTTGTATTGAAGGTAGGCCGACCTCAGGGTCCATGTCAAAAGCTGCCGCTAATGCTATTGTGTATTTCTGACACTCGTTGTAGTGTTTACATTAAACAAGGCCGGAACACGGAAGTGTCAGAGGACTCGTTTTGTAACCTAGCAACAGCGGCATTCTGACGAGGGAGAGAGAGAGCGCTAAGCGCTGGGAAAGCAGCGCTGAGAGGCTGTCAGAGCTAAAAACGCGTCTGGTGAACACAGCCCCTTATTGTTAATGGACAGGAGCAAAAAAAAGAAATGAATAAAAAAAAAAGAAGAAGTTTACTGTCAGTATTAACGTGCAGTTTGTGGTTATTGATGAGGATTTGATCAGATCTGATCCAGGAACATTTTGTTTTGAGTCCGACCCCCTCACACACCTTGTGCGTGTTGAAAGTAAACAGTAAATTATCACTGTCTTCTTCGGTCTCTTCTTCTTCTTCCTCTGCTGTGACCAACACACAGAGAACAGTGAGCTACTGCTACTGCTAACTTCTCATATTGAGGCCTCAGGTGTTGATGTTGGTGTGTGACGTGTTGACGTGAAGTGACCAGTGTGTTGAGGTGAGAGGGAGGAAACCACAGGTAGCTACACAGAGAGGAAACCGATGACATCACAGTCACATGACTTCACTGTCACCAATAAACTGGACTGGATTATAACGTGATGTGAACGTCGTCCTGCTGTTTAATCTGCAGCCGCACGAACACTGGACCTGTAGGAAGAGACGCCTCCATCGCCTCTGTCCCACCCGTCTCTTTATACTACTGCCTTTATCTCCATCCCTCCCTCCACCCTCCCTCCCCCTCTCCCTCCATCCCTCCACCCTCCCTCCCCCTCTCCCTCCATCCCTCCTCCCTCAGCAGTAAACGCTTCACATCGGTCCGTTTTTAGCCTCGTCCTTGTGTGGGCTAAATAAAAACCACGGGTCATCAGATATTCTCTGAGGAAGATCAGCGGCTTTGTGGAGCTTCATTTAACCTCCCATTGTGTCCACGCTTAGTCGCTGTGTGTGTTTGTGTGTGTGTGTTTCTGTGGGTTGGGCGGGGGGGAGTCACCCAGTGCAGTGTGTGTGTATGTTTGCGATGTTATGTGAGTTATCACTGTCATTTCTGAGTTTCTTTTATTATTATTATTGAAGTTTTCCCACTTATTTTCCTCATTATCCTCATTTCACACTCATTTTCAGCCTCTTTGCCTTCAGATCAAACGTAAAACTAATTAAAAACCCATTAAAGAACATCATTATAAACTTGATGTTTTGTTTTCCCCACAGACACCGAACGCATCGTAAATTGAAGCTGTGTCACATTACTAGTGTGTAGAAATACTTCAGTAAAAGTCATGCATTCAATATTTCACATAAGTACTGGTGTTAAAAAAGACTGTAAGTAATAATAATAATTGGGATTGTATTGATAGATTCTTATTATTATCTTAATATTATTGATTAATATCATTGTGAAGACATCAGTTGTGGAGCTAATTCTCATTACTTAAACCAATCGCTGTGCAGCTGATCAGTTTACCACCAGAGATCAATAAAGATCTTGAATCATCAATTACATTTACGTAATTACAATGTGTTGTTGTTGATCGGACACGCCACTCCCAGTACAGTCCCCATGATTATTGTTGTTTTTCAATGACAACAAAATCAATCGTGCTTATTTTAAACGAAAAATCTGTCTTTATCAAGCTTCGTGATAGTAACCGTAGCAACAGAGTTCAGATGCAGCACTTGTAACCATGACAACCACGTCATATTAAAGTTGTGCGCTGTTTTCCTTTGTTTTTTAATTTTTCTGAGCAGATCTTTTCACAATATTTTTCAATATTTATCAGCCTATATTACGACGGAGTATTAGGGCCACATTGACAAATAAAAAATCACAAACTTCGAAAATAAAGTCGTAAATTTACGACTTTATTCTCTTGAATCTATGATTTTATTCTCGTAATGTTATGACTTTTTTCTGGTAGGAAATGTACGAGTTTATTCTGGTAAAATTTACGACTTTATTCCCGTAAATTTATGACTTTGTTCTCGTAATGTTATGACTTTTTTCTCGTATGAAATGTACGACTTTATTCTTGTAAATTTATGACTTTATTCTCGTAAATTTACGACTTTATTCTCGTAATGTTATGACTTTTTTCTCGAAGTCAGTGTTTTTTTTTCTCTCAATGTGGTCATAATACTCTGTCTTGCTATATATTATTCATATTTCACATAGTTTCATTTTTAGGCTACTGTTGTTGTTGTTGTTGTTGTTGTGTCTGTTCAAACCCAAAGTGTGTGTTTATAAGAAGGAAACAGCATGTAAACACAGTGTGTTAGTGTGTGTGTGTGTGTGTGTGTGTGTGTGTGTGTGTGTGTGTGTGTGTGTGTGTGTGTGTGTGTGTGTGTGTGTGTGTGTGTGTGTGTGTGTGTGTGTGTGTGTGTGTGTGATACATGCAGCAGCACCAAGGTTACGGCTCCGCGCTGCCTCCAGATGAGCCAATGATCCGACACACCAGAGCATCTGACTCAATTATTCATCACTAAACTCTTTAGCCTCGGGTCGATAGCGGATCAATAGCTGCTATAATCAGCTTTGCTCCGAGGGAAGGAAGCTCACACCACCAACACCACCAACACCACCAACACCACACTCTACATCTCACGTTTCCTCTCGTAGCGTCTGAGCTGCAAACGCCTCACATGTGTGTGTGTGTGTGTGTGTCAATCACAGGTGGATGTAAAGAGAAGTGTGACCTCACTCCGTCACATGATCACACGCCACATTCAGAGCTGAGTTGAGAAAGTTTTATTGGCGCTCTCATACTGTATAGAAGACATAGATTGGGGAAAAGCATGGCTTTTACCTCACAAATACTGTATTCAAGCAATACTTACCGATCTGGCATTTCACTCAGCACAGCACAAACATTTGAAAATCAACAGCTCCACCTCCCTCACAAGGTCCCACCCACCTCTCCCTCCTGCCGCATCTCCACGAGCCCCCTCCCTCCCTGCTGCATGCGTTGGCATGGCAACGGTAAACAGAACAGGAACGCGAGTGAAACGGGAACAACACAAACAAACACAACACCGGAGTTTTAAATCGTATAAACGGACTCAGTGATGATGACTGATGAGTTTTATAATAAAGTGTTGTTAGCCTACTGCTACTGGAGACGCAGGGGAAGTGATTGTTACAGATTACAGTTCTCAACGAGCCGGGCTGGCGGCCGGACCAGCGCCACCTGATGCGCTGGTTCAGGCCGAAAATAAATCCAGACCGAGCCGAGTCGAGCCGCGCCGGTCCGGAGTTCAACCGGGTCCGGACCGCTGAGAACTCACAGAGCTATGTAGCCTAGCCGTTAGCACAGAGCTAGCACTGGATGCTTTATAGACACATGTGACTTCCTGTGTTTACGTATCACTCGGGGCTGATCACTATCAACGTTACAATATCAGACATGAAACTCCGCGACCAGCTGCGGCTGCAGTTATTGGTCTTTTAAAAAACTATTTATTTCCAAAAACCTTCTTTCTAGTGTGTTGTGACTCTAGTCTCCTCTGCTCATGTCCTGCTACTCTGCTCTGTCAATAAGCGTTCTTCCTGGTCGGGAGGGGGGAGAGGAGGAGAGCGGTGCACAAAGTGATTACATATTAAGTAGGTTCGGTCGCTCTTCAAATCTTATTAATCGGACCGAATAATATTATTGGTCAGACTTTTCTCAGAATTATATGAGAATGAAAAAATGATGAGTTTTTAACCCTGTTGGGTTTCTCTTACATTTTAATGTATCATCAGATTATTAATAGCATTTTAACTTAGACAAAGAAATGTGCAAAAGTTCCAGAAAGGTAAGTATTGCTTTCATAACAAAGTTAAAGAAACAAATTTTAAAATTCTCCACAAAATATATCCTGTTAACTCCCTCATTTCAAAATGTATAGATTTGGACAGCTCCTGTGTTTTCTGTGGCCATACTGAAGAAACTTTAAATCATCTGTTTTTTGAATGTAATGTAGGCTAACAATGAAATTTTGGTCAGACTTGTGTTCTTATACTGTATTTTCTCCCATGTAAACATATCATACTGCTTCTCCCTTAAAGATGTTATAGGCTATTATTATGAAAATAAGAAGAACAGGTGTCTTCAGTATTTAGTTAATTTTTTCATAAAAATTTGCAACCTCCAAACCAACCTTTTCTCATTTTTTAATTCAATTCAATTCAATTCTCTCTATAAATCCCTACAGCCTTAGTTAAAAATAAAAAGAACACAACTTTTTTTTAGAAAACTATGAAAAGATATTTATTGTACTTCCTGGCATTTAATGGAATTTATGTTAACAGTGATTATTACACACCTATGTATTGACATTTTTTTTCTGTTTTGTTTAATTTTCTTCATTTTCTACTTATTTGAATGAGATCCTTCTTGCTGTATTCATTTATTTTATTCATTGTCTTTCTGAATATGAAACAGCTCTCGTGTTGTGTCAGTGTTTGACACTTTTTGTACACTTTGAACACTTAAATAAAGAGAAAAAAACATTCAGAGCTGATGATGTCACTTCCTGATCCTGATCCTGTGTGTTTCCAGTGTTGTAAATGACAGATTCCCACGACAACACAGTTAATAGTTTTACTTGTACGTCCAGTGTTTCCTCCAGCGCTCGTGATATTTAATCCTATATATACCACCACAATGTCTCTCTACCCCACTCTCCCTCCCTCTCCATCTCTCTCGCTGCTGTTTCCTAAGTCTCCTCTATATAAGCTGATGATCCGTTTGCTTAATAAAACTCCAGAGAATGATACTTGTGCTGTCGTTAAGCTTCTTAACCGAGATTCCTGTTTGCAAGCATGACCTTAAAATGTAGAATATGTCAGTGTTGTTCATAGCTGTGAGGAAAAACGCATTAATTATTGTTTCTATTAAAGCTCCATACGGTATATGTTTGTGTTAAAGCTCCATATTAAAGCTCCATGTGTTTATGTTAAAGCTCCATACAGTATAAAGGTAGATGTTTGTATTAAAGCTCCATACAGTATAAAGGTAGATGTTTGTGTTAAAGCTCCATATTAAAGCTCCATAGACGTTTATGTTAAAGCTCCATACAGTATAAAGGTAGATGTTTGTATTAAAGCTCCATACAGTATAAAGGTAGATGTTTGTGTTAAAGCTCCATACAGTATAAAGGTAGATGTTTGTGTTAAAGCTCCATACAGTATAAAGGTAGATGTTTGTGTTAAAGCTCCATACAGTATAAAGGTAGATGTTTGTGTTAAAGCTCCATACAGTATAAAGGTAGATGTTTGTGTTAAAGCTCCATACAGTATAAAGGTAGATGTCCATGTGTAGTGTGATTATAAAGCAGCTCTAGGTTCTATATTAATACTGTGAAAGTATCAAAGCCTCAGTCCACAGAGAAATGCACACAGCCTGTATTCAGAAACTGAGCCTTAAAACCAGCCGTCAGGACTTCCTGTCACTTTGTGATGTCACAACAAAGCCCCGCCCCCTCACCACCTGGACAACACCATCCATAAACGTTGCAAGATTTGGTTTCTCTGAGTGTTTTATTCTGAAATCTGCTCTGTTTTTTATTGGATCACTTTAGAAAACAGAGAGAAGCTGAGAGAGGAGATAGAAAACTACACTGAGATGTTTTGGTAACACTTTACAATAAGGCTCCCTTAATTAACGTTAGTTAGTACATTATTAAGCATAAATATATAAACTAATATGTTAATTTATGCTGAGTAATGCATACATAATGATAACTAATTAGCTACATTATTCAACTTTAAAATTTATTAACTAACTTTGAGTAGTAAACATTAATTAACTGCTTACTAATAGGCTACATTAATTAATGTGTTTCCTAATCCTAAGTAATACATAATAATGAGTGTTAATATATTTGTTAACAGTTAATTAATGCTTAATAATGTATTAACTAATGTTAACTAAGGGACCCTTATTGTAAAGTGTTACCAATGTTTTTTTTTTTTTTTTACATCTTCTCATGGATCAAACCCTTCAAAATAAAAGACTAATGAAAGAATACTGAGCTTTAGAAACAGCTGCGTCACTCACGGTTTCTCTTTAATATTTCACCTCGGCTCCACACACCGAGGCCGGTTTGCTCTCTCCTCCCCTCGGGTCTCAGTAATCAGTCCTCCCTTTTATTTGACGACTGGATCCAATCTGAATGGCAGCGTGATGTTCCGGTCTGCGGTTCAAACTGAGCTGCACCTTAATTCACCTGACAAAAGAGAACAAAGAGCCAGTTCCCCCCCGGGTCCCTTTATCTTCCTCACTTTTAATTGGGCCACTCGATCAAAGGGGGGGATGTCTCGCCAATGAAACACTGTCATTTTAATTTTCTTTCATTAGCTTTTAAATTACTCAGCAGTCCCTCCGACGGGGGAACAGTCATTTTTAAGATGGAAATGAAAGAGCGGCTCGGGGTAAAGGAGGAGGAGGAGGAGGAGGAGGAGGAGGAGGAGGAGGAGGAGGAGGCTCAGTGCTGCTGCTGTCCAGACTGGGATGTGCATGACCTCTGGTTATCAGGTGTTTCTGTCTTTAAGGTTTTCATGAGAACAAAAGAAGACAAACAAAAGAATCATCACATGTCCTTTTAGTGGACGTTTGGTTTTAATCTTCCTCCTTCTAGTCTTGATTCAACCCTGACTCCTCTTGCTGTGTCGCTACGCTCACCAGATAGTAGCTTAGCTATTAGGTTATTGGTTGATTTATGTTTACAAACAAGACATGCTGCTGCAATTTGGCCAATACAACTTTAAAAACCATGTTATATATACACGTATATTACAGATAAAGGGACATTGTGTAATTTCTCTTGTTGTCTATTGACAAAAATTGATTATTTCGTTTGAAAGTATGTGTTTCATTAATTAGTAATTACCCCCATCAAGGTAAGCTTTGAATCTTCCATTCATATATTGAGCTGGTATAAGCTCAGTGCTGGCTGAAATGTTGTGTTGCTATCGTTTACCTTCAGCGGCAGCGTGACCATATTAAAGGGATAGTTCACCCTAGAATGATATTTCGCTCATTATCTACTCACCCTCATGTTGACTAAGGGCTGGAAGAATTATCAGAGTCCACCGTCCCTTCTCTGAGTTACAGGGGGTCTCGGCATAGCAGTGCATGTTCATATAACGGTTGCAAAGGGACACCGGAGCTCTTCGTAAAAAAACACACACAAAAAAACATCCAAATACCTCCATGATGCTCGTATGTAATGTCCGTCTTGTGCTGAAGCCCCAAATTGCGTAATTGTCCCGAAAAAAATTAAATAAGTCTATATTTTAAGCTTGTTTGTAACGGAAGCTTCTCGAAGCTCCTCTTCCTGGTCCGTCCAAATATCGCGTGATTCGCAGTAACCGCACTGACGCCGGCGCAAATCACGCAATCCAGCCCTTAGTCAACATGAGGGTGAGTAGATAATGAGCGAAATATCATTCTAGGGTGAACTATCCCTTTAACCACGGAAACTCAGCGTGACCCGGAGCGGTCAGCTCTAGGAGAAACGATGGAGTGTGAGAAACGCTCATGTGGAGTTAGGGCAGACGGCAGTCGGGAAAACAATCTGGACCTCATTTTAGTCAAGGAGGGAAAGCCGGTAAAACGTGGGTAAGATAAACAATACGACATCGCCATGGCAACATATCCTTTTGCCTCGTGCCGACGGACCACTTGTTTACATAGACGCTTGTTCATCCCGTCACGTGCAGTGGCTGTCGTCCGTCTGCACGATTCCACATGAATGCAACATCAAGAATACAATTGAGGGGGCGGCGTTTAGCTCATTTGGTAGAGCTGCTGCCCCATGTTTAGGCTATAGTCCTCACTGCAGGTGGCCCCGGTTCGAATCCCACATCGGGCAGCCCTTTCCTGCATGTCATTCCTCTCTGCCTCCCCATTTCCTGTCTCTCTCTCTCGACTGTGCTATCAACTAAAGGCAATAAAAGGCCCAAAAAATACCACAAAAAAAAAGAATACAATTGAGTTGGTTGCGATATGCAACTGCAACGCTAGATGGGAGTAATTCCTACACAATGTCCCTTTAAAGAATTTTTCATATTTTATGTTTATTTATGTAACGGAGGTCCGTGGGTATAGTTACACATAGTCACGAGGTACCAGTGAGGAGAAGTGACAGTGTGCGGTGGTTAGCGGTACTGAAGTTAAACTCACCCACCCATAAAAGACATGCAAACCCACTTGCCAAGTGGTCATTGACCTCTTGGCGAAACGGTAACAGGGTTCGAAACCCACTCAGGGCAGGGCAGATCAACATTGGTCACATTAATATATTTATATATTTGTCTTTGTCACTTCATATTCTCTGTTCTTAGCTGAGGAAGCAGCTGTAACTCAACCTCCGTCACCCTGCTGATCAATTTTGTTTTAATCGACACTTTACATCTTTGTGCAGATGCAGCCATCACTTTCCTCTTTGTCTTCTTACGACCAAAACTGGAAGAGCCGGACTCAGCGGGGACGAGACTTTGAGAAGAGTTTTGCTCACAGGAACGTGTTTCAGACAAAAAAAAAGCCTGAACATCTTCTGCATCAGTGCAGTAATTTGGAAACATTCCCGCTGCACTTTGTCGTCCATCTGCTCCATCACGCTCTCAAAGTTCCCAACATCTAAAAGCTCTTCCTGCTTTGACCTACTTTCCTCGACCTCTCCTTATTCTTTATGCCTCCGCTCGTGTCCTGCTGCTGCTGGGATCGACAGCCGTCCGCTAATTAAACCAAAGGGGAGCAGGTAGTAGGTCACTGAGAAACAACCTTAACTGTCAAATCACAGAAACCTTCGTTGAACAGAAGCCAGAGACGAGGACGGTGACGTGAGCACACGGGAGAGGAGGTTCAGCCAAAAACAGAAGGTCGTCACCTCGAACAAGATCAGTGTGTGAGGTCCTGTGGTTAAAGCCACTGATGGTTCATTACTGTAAGATGACACATTAAAGGGATAGTTCAACATTTTGGCAAATTGACCCATCGCCATAATCCCTATAGTCATAGCAGTAGGTTCGTTACCTTTAATTGTCGGTGCAAGCTGTTTTTAGAACGGCGGAGCAGAGCCGTGAGCTGCTCAGAGCTACGCTACGGAGGCTCATTATGGGATTTCTTGGTTTCCCTCATCAAACTCATCAAATACACAATCCAACAACTCCACAACGCTCTGGTGGACAAGTTGTGACCTGTACATTCACCACGCTATGAGATAATAACACAACGTTACCAGACAGAGTTGTTTTAGAGGGAAATACAGAGACTGCTTGATGAAAAACTGTCCCTGAAGGCAACGTGCATCAGCGGTTTTGCATGAATTTCCCTCTAAAACAACTCTGTCTGGTAACGTTGTGTTATTATCTCATAGCGTGGTGAATGTGCAGCTCACAACTTGTCCACCAGAGCGTTGTGGAGTTGTTGGATTGTGTATTTGATGAGTTTGATGAGGGAAACCAAGAAATCCCATGAGCCTCCGTAGCGTAGCTCTGAGCAGCTCACGGCTCTGCTCCACCGTTCTAAAAACAGCTTGCACCGACAATTAAAGGTAATAAACCTACTGCTAAAACTATAGGGATTATGGCAATGTGTTGAACTATCCCTTTAACATCAGACTGCTCTTTTATTAGAGGAAGATCTTAATATCAACTACCTCTGTTCAACACATAGAGTTGGTCAGAACAGTCTATTATTCAGTCGCTCCCATTTCTCACAATGCCACAAACTCATCACTTCCTGTCATTGTTTCAAATTAAAAGCCTTTAAACATTTCAATCCTACATCGGTCATTTGTTGTAAGTGCATTTGTCTCATTTCCTGTTGCTTCTTTGATGCTTTGAAGTCTATTAGCTAAAATGGAGGCGAGGCTCAGTGTACCGGTAGCACTTCTCCTCTGAAACCTTCTATGAATTAGCTATTTTAGGCTGCAACTCTCAATTATTTGCATTATCAGTTGATTTTTTCATCCAATAATTATTCGGTCTATTTAATCCTCCATCAAGGCTCCACTGAGTCAGACAGGTTTTCAATTCACAGCAATGTAAAACAAAACAACAAAACAGAATTTGTGCTTTGAAACTAAAATAATTGACCATTACAGTTGTGTAGTAAATGAGGAGAGAGAAAATACAAACATTGTGCAGTTTTTGAAGAACAGATGAATGAATATGAGCCTATTATAGCTCCCAGAGAAAGCTCTTCTCAGATAATTGATTCTGTGATGTTCGTGATCGGCCGGTGGCAGAAGAAAGAAAACCCTGATCGATCAGCAGGCGATTGACTGAAAGCAGCAGAAAGATAATAAGAGGGCGTTTAAGCAGAAATCAATATCGTTTAGGTTCATTTACTGCTGTGTTTTGCTGCTGAGCGACGGGGCCGACTGAGCTGCAGCCGCCGGGTCACAAGTTCAATCCTCACTCTGTCTTTTTCTCTCACTGTGACAACAAAATGTTCTCACCGTAAAAATAGACCACATCTTTTTCTTTTTTCTTTTTTTTTTCTCTCTCTTCTTTGCCGCTGACAGGGATTTAAAAGCCGTGATATGAACCCAGTGTTCCCGTGTTCTCCTGCAGCTTTCCTACACACTGCAAAAACTCAAAATCTTTCTTATTTCTTGTCAAAATGTCTAATTTCTAGTCAAAACAATCCCATTTCACTTAAAATAAGACTCATCACCTAAAAAGTAGCTTGTTTTTAGATAATTTTCACTTGTTTCAAACACATTTTCACTTGAAATAAGTAGAAAAATCTGCCAGTGAAAGCAAGTTTTTTGTCCTTGTAATAAGGAAGAAAAACTTGCTCCAATATCAGATTATTTTAAGTGAAAATCTGCTTGAAAGAAGGAAAAAGTGTCTAAAAACAAGCTGCTTTTTAATGTGATGAGTCTTATTTTAAGTATAATGAGATTTGTTTTGACTAGAAATGACATTTTGACAAGAAATAATACAAGATATTTGATTTTTTGCAGTGCATTTCTCTGGGGAAAAAGTGTCCACATACATTTTGTTCTAGTTTGGAGTCAAACTGAGTCTCGGAGCGGGCGAGCAGGTGGCTGATTGTCAAACAGATGAAGACGACAGGCTGCATCGCAATGAAGTGGGAAGAAGAAGGGCTTCTGGAGCAAATAATTAAAGGCTCGGCGTGCACATAAGAAAAAAAAAGAAAGAAAAGAAAAGGCAAACACTGGTGTTTAAATTCTGCCGAGGCATCAATCCTCCACAAATCCGCTCCATGCTGCAGCGATGGCAGCAGCTCCGAGGTTTCTGTGGATGGAGAGAATAGAAGCGGGAGCAGTGGGAGGAGGAGAAAGTAGCCACAGACTTTAAATAGAAATATTAATATGGTCTGAGTGATGCAGCTTAAAGTGTCCAAGTCTATTTTTCATCCGACGAGATGCAGATTTGTGTAAACAGGACGAAAAAAAAAAAAAAAACTCAGCACATTAAATGTATTTTAGTCCAAACTGGACCAGATGGACAAAGTGGAAGAAAAGAAGAGAAACTGCAACGACAAACAAAAACCTAAAGAGACAAGGATGAGTGATGATGATGGTGAACGTGGAGCTGTCACAGCAGAACAGATCAAGATAATGAAGTCGCTTCTGATCAGCACATCATGATACGTTAATGTCTCTGATGACAACATCAGCTTTTAAAGATTTTTTTTCAGTGTAAATCTACTTTTTAATCTAATTAATGATGTTTTTATATAACAAGACACATGATGAAACTGCAATGAACCACTGACAGTTGGCTGTTCTAAAAGAAAGGTTTAAAGGTCACAGAACAAAACAACGTGGAACCAGCATTTACTAACATGATGTCCCTTTGGATTTAAAGGAGAATTACAGCCATTTTCTAAGTAACGCTCTAGGTCCCCGGGTGCAACCGTAGGAAAATACCTGAGATGGGGAAAAAAAGCAGTTATATTCATATTGATGCTTTTTTCCCATCCAAATTCTTTTTTTCCCTCTTAAATCCATGTTCGCATTTTTGTCTTTGTTGAAACAGTCCCAAAAACAGAGCTACGTGATAAAAACTCTGGCACTTTATACCCGGCACTTTATAGAACTCATGCTGACATGCACTACATATTTATGACTGTTTATATGATGTGAATCACTGTTTAAGGGGAACTATACAAGTCCCATAGAGACTCTCCTCCCTCCCCACCTGGCCAAGAGCATTTGTTTTCAACGAAGCCGATGAGAAGGCAATCCATGGAGCACCGGATCACGTTATTTTTTATCATATACTGTACGTGTCATTCATCTTATCTGTCATGAACAAGAGAGATTACTAGAGGTTGGTTGGTTTTCAGCCAAGAGACGCTCGGTGGAAGGCAGAGAGCCTCCATTCTCCCTGGAACTAGTCATTTATCATCACAATTACTTCTAATTAAATTAATAATTTAAACATAATAAAGGTATAAATCTTGCATAGTTCATCTTTAAAGCACAGTTTATACCTCACCTGGCCTCTTAGCCTACAGCCCTGCACTGCAAAAACTCAACATCTTTCCAAGAATATTTGTCTTATTTCTTGTCAAAATGTCTCATTTCTAGTCAAAACTAATCTCCTTCCACGTAAAATAAGACTCATCACCTAAAAATAAACTTGTTTTTAGATAATTTTCACTTGAAATAAGTAGAAAAATCTGCCAGTGAAGGCAAGTTTTTTGTGCTTGTAATAAGAAAGAAAAACTTGCTCCACTATCAGATTTTTCTACTTATTTCAAGTGAAACTATGCTTGAAAGAAGTAAAAAGTGTATAAAAACAAGCTGCTTTTTAATGTGATGAGTCTTATTTTACAGTAAGTATAATGAGATTTGTTTTAACTAGAAATGAGACAAATATTCTTGGTAAGATTTTGAGTTTTTGCAGTGTGCATACCTGAGTGTGAGGCCTCAGACCAGGGGCCTCATTTATCAAAGAGGGTGTAAAACTGCTACTAAATATTTGCGTACGGCGAAAAGACGAAAATGGCGTACACCCTAAATATTTACACCTTTTTCAGATCAATCAAACTGTGCGTACGCACAACTCTCCGCAATAAATCACACAGGACTCAAGAATGGTGCACACGTGAACACACCTCTTACTCCGCCCCCGGAACGCCTATATACAACTATATATGGTCAGCACGTGCATATTTAATTAGCCATGTGCTCTCTGTGGCGCAGCAACTTTTGTGACAACAAAGTGACAACGGAGACAACGGGCGGAGGATGGGGGAAAGAAGCGGAACTTCTCCGCTTCTCCGAAAGCAGATACACGGGCAATAAATCAGTCAGAAAAATGATCTTGCATTTTAATAAGCTACAATAAAAACAAAAACCTACCAAATCTCAACAAAAGGGAGCAGAAAGAAGAAGAATCTTATGTAATCTGCCCGTTTATCCCAGAAAATCTTTTTTTTTTCTTTTTACCTAGATGTTAAAACAATGTAGGAAGCAGGACGATAGTTACCATTACTTTGAACGCCTTCCCACTACACAGTTACAGCTCTACTGGACTTGGTTTAGGTCATTTTCCATTAGGCTACAGCTGAGTCCTTCACAGTTCCTCCTCAGGGCCGCGTTGTCTCACTCTTTGTTCTCTCCTCTCGTCAGCTCCAAACACACGTGCACCTCGTTAACTCAGGTGACAGTAGCTGCAGATCAGTGTGCGCTGCTGCCGGTGTGTTTTTAAACTTACATGGTTTGATCCTTGTCGGACGTCACACAGCCTAATCAAAAAAGCAAAATCCACAATCCGCTCTGTTTATCAATTAACATATAGCCTAGTGTTATTATAGAGCGGGTTGGATTGCCAGCATCAACGGCCCACCACTACCACAATTACTTTAAAAAATCCTACTGTGCTCTTCTAAATGTACTCCGCTCCTCTCTCCCTCTCACACTGCAGTTCTCTGACTCAGCAACGGTGTCGCCAATTCCTCCTGTTCCTCAAAAAAGGCGTACGCCAGGGTCAAAATGGGTGTAAATGTCCGCACTTTTCCCCGTCAGGTTTTGGCTTGATAGATCCCAAATTTGGCGGAGAAAAGTGCGTACGCACAAAACGAGGGGAAAATGGCGTAAAAAAAGGTGTATCCACAATGATAAATGAGGCCCCTGGTCTCTGCCAGTCTGCAGCCTTGAATTAACTAAATACATCAGTTCTTCACTCATCCCCTCCTGTCTGATTTGACCTTTGACCTTTTCTCTTATGATACAAACACATGGAGCAGGATTAAAAACCAGAGACAACTTGTGCATTTTTCCTCTTTTTATCAGTGTTTAAATGCTAAAATAATTTTTGTCTTTTTGTCTATTTAACCCGGTTGCTGTGCCTGTGCCTCTGCTGTTGCTATGGTTACGGTGCACGTGCTAAGAAGGATAGGCTTTAAAGACAGTAAACGGTAAAAAAAAAGAGAAAAAAAAGGTTAGTGAGGCCCAGTGAAGGAGCATGACGCTGATACGATGTCTGTTCACACCGCGGAGGGAAGTCACATTAAATCCTGAGCTTTATAGGAAAAAATGTGATCCTGGCTCGTGGTTTCTCCCGTTTCCACCCGGCTCGAGTATTAAAGACGGATTAAAGACACACATGCTATCTGCAAAGTGAGATTAAAATCATGTACGCTCTAACAAAATGAGATTAATGTTGTGGCTGACAAACTATATCTGTTTCCCCCCCTGCAGTAAATCTGCAGCCGCGCTCTCATTCATCGATGCAGATCGGACACGTGATGCGAGCGCGGGCGGCCGCTGACGCTCCATCGCCATTCCAGAGATTTACAGGAGGAGATGTTTTGTTTTTCCGGCCTCGGTCGCAGTCACGTTCCGGCGTCCCCATCTGTCACGGCTCTGACAGCGTTTATGGGGCAGCAGGTAGCGCGGCCGCGGCATGTGATGCCGGCCGTTTTAATTATGTGGAACAATAAATCTGCTGCTGAGGGAAAAAATGTCAGCGAGCAGCAAGAGGAGGATGCAGAGGTGAGGGGGAAATGAAGGAGTTCAACAGTTACTGGAGGGTCATCTAATGCAGGGAGGAAGAGGAGGAAGAGGAGGAGGAGGAGGAGGAGGAGGAGGAGGGGGGTCCTTCACCTGTTTCGAACAAATCAGCTTCAATATCATACGATCAGTAAAGAGCTTCAGTCTAAATGTCACAGCTCAGGAACCTGTTAAAGCTCCACACGCTGCTCCAGATCCAGAGGGTTAAAAACCATCTCCTCTCTCAGCTTCTCTCTGGAGCTCTAGTCACCAGTGTTGGGAATAACAGCGTTAAAATTAACAGTGCTACTTTTTTCAGTAACAAGTAATCAAAAACGTTACTGTTTCCCCCGTTACAATGTCATTACCGTCAGGGATGCAGATGCAGATCCGATCTCAGGATTGGGGGGGACACAAAAGTGTTTTTTTTTTTTACCCGTATGCAACTCATACCGTGCCGCCATAAATCACAACTTTGTAGAGGCTCAATTCTTCTCACCATCTTCCTTTTCTCCCAGTGTATGGGACTACTTAATGCATGATTAATTGATATGGATGAATATCAAAATATGAAGCCCTAACTAAGTTGTGTAAACCAACTGATCATGTTTTTACAATGCCAGTTATGCAAAATACATTTGTTCAGTTTTGAATAATTTGGGGTATTTTATTATTTTATTATTATTCATGTCCCCCCCGTCCCCCCCTGGGATCTGCACCCATGGTTACTGTTACTGACATGCACCGTTATCAGCATTACTTGACTCAAGAAGTACCATCAGAAAATAATACACCCGTTTAGAGAGGAACTAAGTCTGGTGTCTTTTCCTCTGTGTTGCTAACCCTCCTCCTGGCCATGTGCATTTGTTTACAACAAAGTGGTGGATGACGTAACTGTCATAAACAAGAGATTGCGGGTTAAGGAGTGCGTTTGTGTGTGAGACGAGAGCTGGGACACCGAGGCGGCAGCCGGGTTATTACAAGGTTGGTTTTCAGCCAAGAGACGGCAGGTGGAAGGCAGAGAGCCTCCATTCTCACTGTAACAAGTCACAAGTCACTGATTTAACCAGCAATAGGACCCTGGAGCTTTTTAATTAAGGTGAAAATGTAGTGTAGCCACGGGAGGAATCCTTTTTAGTATTTCTTGGTTTCCTCCATCAAACTCACCAAATACACAATCCAACAACTCCACAACGCTCTGGTGGACAAGTTGTGACCTGCACATTCACCACACTATGAGATAATAACACAACGTTACCAGACAGAGTTGTTTTAGAGGGAAATACAGAGACTGTTGATGAAAAACTGTCCCTGAAGGCAACACACATCAGTGGTTTCGCATGAATTTCCCTCTAAAACAACTCTGTGTGGTAACGTTGTGTTATTATCTCATAGCGTGGTGAATGTGCAGGTCACAACTTGTCCACCAGAGCGTTGTGGAGTTGTTGGATTGTGTATTTGATGAGTTTGATGAGGGAAACCAAGAAATCCCATGAGCCTCCGTAGCGTAGCTCTGAGCAGCTCACGGCTCTGCTCCGCCGTTCTAAAAATAGCTTGCACCGACAATTAAAGGTAACAAACCTACTGCTATGACTATAGGGATTATGGCAATGGGCCAATTTGCCAAAATGTTGAACTATCCCTTTAAACTACACAACACTGGTTGAAGTAGTGTTGTTTTTTTGTTCAGTTTCTGGCCACACTTGTTTCAGCATTTTTGTTTTCATGTTTTAACCAGATGTTAGCTGTTGAACATCTGGATCTAAAGTTATCACACTGTAAATTCTAACAAGTTGAGTTTACTTAAAGAAATTTAGGAAACCGATTACCTTGGGAAAAGTAAGTAAACGAACTTAATTGTGTGAAGTAGTGTGAAATTATTGTATCTAAGTAAGCTTTACTTTCTTTTAAGTTGTGAGCACTTAATTTATCTGAGTATAGTTAAATCCACACAAGTGGGCATTACTTGAAATTTGTAATATATTACACTTAAGATATCTAAGTGTAATCCACTTCAATTAAGTTGACAGAAATCAGTTAAGATAAGTCACCTGTACTTAATATACTTTGCAAAATTAAGTGAGCGCTACTTCATTTTAAATAAATTCACTTAACATACCTTAGTTAAGCTAACTTAAATAAGAACACACAAAATGTCATTATGAAAACCATAGTTTATTTTCTATTTCAGTAAACAACAATAATAACAATCAACAAGCTGTTCTTCTGAAACTTGTCTAGAAAGAGACCATCAAAGGTCGAGTTTGGCTGAACAACTGGGGTGGGAAGTTTGACATTGTACTGTATAAATAAATACAAACAAATAAATGAGTGCCATTTCCCTGCTATATTGACAATACATTTTCTTTTACATATAAGTATAAATTCATAATTTTTGTGAGAGGGATTATTATCACTGTGTTGTGTATCAAACATATTTTCTTATTTCTGGAGAACACAATATGGAGAGCTGTCCACAAAAAAAAAAATGTATGTCACAGTTTCATCATCAAAACATTTTTTAAAAAGATGCAAGTAAAATATAATATTCAATTCAGTAAAAATAAATGCATAAAACATTCAATAATGTTTTGTTTAACTGTTCAGCCCCATTATACTTGCACTATTTCACACACCACACTGTAGACAACCAGTATAGCTATCTCTAGCCACAACATCTAGCCCACAAGAGCATGTTTTAATGTTTGCAGTTTTGGACAGAGTTTTTGTTGTCCGAGGTTCAACATCATCTTCTGGATGAAGTCAGATGTGTTCTTCATACCTTTAATCCAGATGGAGTGCATATAGTATGCCGCAGACAGAACACAAAGTGCTTGAGAGGTTATGGGAATCTCATCCATGACAATGTTTCCTTCAAGGATGATTGCAATGCTGTTGTCCTCAGTCATGACTCTAAGAACCCCAACAGGCACCTGGGTGAAGTCATCTCAGTGTCCGAATCCTGCAATCAAAATAAAAGAACACAAATAAATTAGGATGTTATTACCCACGGTTAGTGTTCATTCTTGTAATCAAAGTGTCCACAAGAATGATACCACATAGAAGAAACTAGCACTCTTGAATATTGTCTGACAGAGCTCTTTTTAAAGACTATGAGCAGGAAGAAATGGCCGCATTTCAGCACATACAAAAAGCATAAAAATTTGAACAAAAAAAAAATCCTGCACATTTTGAAATCAGCCACGGTGCCTGAGAACTTTAAGACATGTGTTTGGACTGTGGCTGTTAGAAGTCCAGGTGCAGGTATGCATGTGCTCGAGTAACAACATTGAATTTTAAGAAATACTTGCACTGTAGTAGTAGAGGTAGCAGCAGGAACACTACAACACTTACTTGTGTATTGGGAGGAGTGATTGGCCGACAACTCCTTTTCTGGATTTGAAGAGGTCAGTGAGACGAGAAGTATGGTGGTCCAGAGCTTCGTAGAGGTCTTTTTTGAGGTTTTCACTGGCAACTCTGTAGAACTCGGCAAACACCTTAAGAAACAAAAAAACATATCCAAAGGATTGTTTACTCCACCATGGTAGTCATTTAACGCCAATAGTCTATTTGACTGTCACATATGATAACACAGGCAACACAGTGTTGGTGACCGAGCGTACCTCTTTTCAAACTGCCACCAACTTCACTGCCAGAGACACCACCTAAGGAGAAAAAAATAAATGTAAAAAAAAATATTAAATAAGTACAATTTTAACAGTCATGTGTTGTGTCTTATCCAAGAAAGATTAATTGATGAACTGATTAATATTGTTTCAATAATGTTTTTTCAAACTAGTGCCATAAAACAGACTGCATTTTTGAATTTCTAAATGAAAGCAGTACCCACCTTGTCTCTTTTCTTCTGTGTTGATTTGTTGGCTTTGTTTACCAGGGTCTTGTACCACCTGCATGAATTAAAACAAACAGGGTAAAGTCAGTCAGTGCCAGGTATCAGCATTGATCAAAATAGGCTACTGTAATTATTCATATCACCATGATCATCCTTTGATAGTTGAATAACAGCTGAAACCAAACTTTCTCTCCTATTTAGCTGGTTATGTTACTCTGATTAGCATTGGATTTGCACCCAGAGCAAACAGGAAGGCAGCAACACGAGGCGCCCATGATACCATGATATTTTATAAAAGTATTCAGCCTCGGCTTCCGTGCTCGCGGCGGCACGTCGAGGCTCCCGTTGCCCCGGCAACAGCCATGATCTGCCCACTGCGGAGCCGGAGCCGCCCCCTCCACGGCCGTTCAGATAACTGGTTAAACTAGCAGCTAAATTAGCAGCTAATTTAGCTGCTAACAGACAGCAGGGCCAGTGCAGGAGCAGAGGGGACATGTTACTACATGGGGGCTCGCACCACGCCGGTTAGACCGAGTCACAACACTTTTTTATCGGACTCGTTTTTGAACTTTCTAACGTCTGCTCTATGAACAGGCGCGCAGACACACACATGCTAACATGACACCGGTCTTGGAAGAGAAAGTCGGGGCTGTTGGCTGGTTTATTCGAACAAATATCATTCCAAAAATTAAATTATATCGACAAGATTATAAACAAAAGCTTTACACTTACCGAAGTAAACGTTAGATCCATCCTTCCGTGAAAGCACCGGCTGTACTGCATGGCCTCTACCGGCTTGCGTGGGCATGCGCACTGGGGCAAACAGCTCTGTTTACTTGAGTCTCAGACCACAAACTGTGCTACGAACTCAGAAAAACCCAGTACGTAAAACTTAATAAACAAGTATGCAGGTAAAAAGTACAGAAAACTCGGTGTAATAAAGTGAACTTAAAGAACCAGTATGAATTGAGTTAAATGCACTAATTTATCTTTAGTCAGGTCATTGTTTGCATTTACAGTGCAGAGAACTATACGTCGAGCTGGAGACTCTGCTCCGTCTGCGTCTCCATGACGATGTGTCTCTGCTGTTGCCGTGTGGTCGACGGCGCTCCATCACTTTGGGTCCTGAGCTGATTTGGGAGCGGTGAAGACCACTGGAGCAAAGCGAAGCTCTTCCTGCTCCTCGTGACCCGGCGCCACCGCAATTCTGCTAAAAGCTTCCAAATCCGTCCATCATTAGCAAAGCTCCCGGCTCTTCTCTGATTGGTTTTTGTGGCTGCAAATGGACGAGCCTCATCTCATAACATGTCGTATTCCTATTTTAGGAGAAATTCTCCTCAAGTTTTACGTAGGTACCGGACTGTAAACGCCTCATTGTCACTGTGTAGGAGTTCATTCATCTTGAATTATTAACATTAACACATAAAACTCAACTAAAGCCAGTTTCTGCAGCCAGAGAGAAACTCAGACTGTGCTCGTGTGTTTCACCTTTAATAGCATCAAATAATTAAACATCAGGAACAGTGGCGTGCACAGGGGGGGCGGTCGCCCCCCCTCGTGGCCCAATTGTTGAAAAACGCGTGCTAAAGTGCCCCCTGGGAGCCAAAACGCGCGTTAAAGTGCCCTCTTGGAAGCCAAAACACGTGCTAAAGTGTCCTCATGGGAGGCAAAACGTGTGCTAAAGTGCCCTCTAGGAGCTAAAACGTGTGCTCAAGTGCCCTCATGGGGGCCAAAACGTGTGCTAAAGTGCCCTCTAGGAGCCAAAACATGTGCTCAAGTGCCCTCTTGGGAGCCAAAACGCGTGCTTAAGTGCCCTCTAGGAGCCAAAACGTTTGATAAAGTGCCCTCATGGTAGCCAAAACGTGTGCTAAAGTGCCCTCTAGGAGCCAAAACACATGTTAAAGTGCCCTCTTGGAAGCCAAAACACATGTTAAAGTGCCCTTGGAAGCCAAAACGTGTACTAAAGTGCCCTCTTGGGAGCCAAAACACGTGTTAAACATCGATGTTTTTTAGTCTTAAGGTATTGATATTATAAAACAGGCCAAATCAACGTTTAAAAAGGCCAAATTTTTTTCGCCGCCGACCTGTGGTCGCTGGCCAAACGCACCATGTCGCTACAGTCTCACTCTTGTCATTTTCTGAAACTTGGCAGCCCTGAAAGTGCCCTCTAGGAGCCACATCTAGGAACCAAAACGTGTGCTAAAGTGCCCTCTTGGGAGCCAAAACACGTGTTAAAGTGCCCCCTTGGAAGCCAAAATGCATGCTAAAGTGCTCTCTAGGAGCCAAAACGTGTGCTAAAGTGCCCTCTTGGGGGCCAAAACACGTGTTAAAACAGGCCAAATCGACGTTTTTTTAGTCTTAAGGTATCGATATTAAAACAGGCCAAATCGATGTTAAAAAAGGCCAAAATTTTTTCGCCGCCGACCTGTGGTCGCCGGCCAAACGCACCATGTCGCTACACGTCTCACTCTTGTCATTTTCTGAAACTTGGCAGCCCTGAAAGTGCCCTCTAGGAGCCAAAACACGTGTTAAAGTGCCTTCAGGGAAGCCAAAACGCGTGCTTAAGTGCCCTCTTCAGTGGCGAGGACGCGCTATTAGGTGCCCCTTTTTTTCCTTTTCGCCCCTGCCCTTCAAAAAGTCTGTGCACGCCACTGATCAGGAAACAGACAGCAAACACAAGAAACACAATAAAATCAATAAAGTAAAATAAAATGAAATTAGTTTAAAATTAAACTTAAAAGTTTACAAAGATCCTTGTTTGGTCAATTTCAGTAAAAGATTTTAATTTGTCTTCTAGTACACTGCAAAAACTCAAAATCTTTCCAAGAATATTTGTCTTATTTCTTGTCAAAATGTCTAATTTCTAGTCAAAACTAATCTCTTTCCACTTAAAATAACTTGTTTTTAGATCATTTTCACTTGTTTCAAACAAATTTTCACTTGAAATAAGTAGAAAAATCTGCCAGTGAAAGCTAGTTTTTTGTGCTTGTAATAAGGAAGAAAAACTTGCTCGACTGTCAGATTTTTCTACTTATTTCAAGTGAAAATCTGCTTGAAAGAAGTAAAAAGTGTCTAAAAACAAGCTACTTTTAATGTGATGAGTCTTATTTTGAGTATAATATGATTTGTTTGGACTAGAAATAAGACAAATATTCTTGGTGAGATTTTGAGTTTTTGCAGTGTAAAAGATAAAAGAGGCAGATGTTTTATAGTGGCCGAAGAAAAAGAATTAAAGCAGAAGTGAGTGATATATTTGTGTTAATATAAGTCTTAAATAGTTATATCTTCCGACAGCAATCACTTACATAGAGTGTTTGGACTGAAACACGGGTCTGTCAGTCACTCTGCTCTGCTCTGAGCCGAAGAAAAAACATTTATCGTATCCTACAGTTTTTATCCAATGAGGAGAGAGAACGGCATGCAGGGCTGTGTGTGCAGCCAAGGAACGCCGTGAATGTGGTGACGTAGCGACGAGGACTGTTATGGTGCATTCAAGGAAACTCGTATTTTTCCGACCGTGAAGTGGTACCAGTTCGATCTGGTACGAGTTCACCGGTCGGAAGTTACGAGTGGCCGTTATAGTGACTTTCACCGGTAAAACAGGTCGGAAAAACACGAGTGGGTTGCCTGAAACGCTACAAAGTCGTAAATTGTGACTTGAAGCTGTAATTTACGATTTCAAACAACAACCCCAATTTTAACCCAACTGCTGGTTTGAAGAAGGACAAACACCTTTTATTGGGTTATTTCAACCCAATGGGTTAAGAGAAAAAGAAAAAAAAGAACCCGTTGGGTTAAAATTTACCTAAAAAAGGGGTTTTGTCCTTATTTGAACCAGCAGTTGGGTTAAAATTGAGTTATTTTTTAACCCAACTGTTTTTAGTGTGTAATTACCATAAAGTTAACCAAAACTCAACTTCTCGTCTTTTGACGCTTTGGAAGCTTTGGACGCTTTGGTCACTCAGGTCGCCGGACTCTCATTGAAAATGAATTAACTTCAGGCGTTTTTGACGCTTTGGAAGCTTTTGGTGTGAACGTACAGTTATATGATAAATATTTAGCAATACAACAACTACACAGCCTCTGGATATATGACACATATCAGTCACATCACAAATATATTTATACATATATATATATATGTTTTGACCTTTGACCTTGTGTTTTAAGACTCATCACACAAACTATATTTGGAAGTTAAAGACGTAAAACTTCTTATATGTGTTAGATATAGGGTTTTTGGGGAGCTAAACCTTCCTCTTGTGTCAGCTTCCTGCTTCCATCTCTTGTGTTAGGGTCGGTTTTGACCTGAGTCTGAAAGCACCTTTAAAATCTGTATTTGTTTCTCTTCTGTTGGTTACATCGTTAGGCTTCCTTATCCATGAAAATGTTGGTTTTAGTATTTCTGGTGTGGGCCCCTGGGCCTTTTATGTCTTGTCTTGTCAACTGAACCTTCCTCTTGTAGCTTAAAGGGATAGTTCAACATTTTGGCAAATTGGCCCATTGCCATAATCGCTATAGTCATAGCAGTAGGTTCGTTACCTTTAATTGTCGGTGTAAGCTATTTTTAGAACGGAGGAGCGGAGCGTCAGGCTGCTCAGGGCTACGCTATGGAGGCTAATGGAATTTCTTGGTTTTCCTCATCAAACTCATCAAATACACAACCCAACAACTCCAAAACGCTTTCGTGGACAAGTTGTGACCTGCACAATCACCACGCTATGAGATAATAATGGAACGTTACGAAACGGAGCCGTTTTCGAGGTAAATACAGGGTAAATACAGAGTCTGCTTGCTGAAAAACTGTCCCTGAACGCAACGCGCATCAGCGGTTTTGCATGAATTTACCTCTAAAACGGCTCCGTCTCGTAACGTTCCATTATTATCTCATAGCGTGGTGATTGTGCAGCTCACAACTTGTCCACCACAGCCTTTTGGAGTTGTTGGGTTGTGTATTTGATGAGTTTGATGAGGAAAACCAAGAAATTCCATTAGCCTCCATAGCGTAGCTCTGAGCAGCCTGACGCTCCGCTCCTCCGTTCTAAAAATAGCTTACACCGACAATTAAAGGTAACGAACCTACTGCTATGACTATAGGGATTATGGCAATGGGCCAATTTGCCAAAATGTTGAACTATCCCTTTAAGCTTTCTGCTTTCATCTATGGTGTTACAGTAGGATCGGTTTTGACCTGAGTCTTAAATCAGCTGTAAAACACATAAAACACACGAAAACAATTATTTATCATCTCATTTGTTTCTCATCTCTTGGTTACGTTGTTAGGCTCCTTATCCATGAAAATGTTGGTTTTTGCACCTATGATTTCAGTTTTAACTCTCATTATTGTTCTTAACGTTATAACTGGGCCGAAACCGACCCTAATAACACAAATGTCATAATTTTAACCAGAGCATTTTAGACGTTTATGATTTTAGTTTTTGGTTTTATTCTGTTTAAAGGTATTCAGAAAAGAAAATTGATTTTGAGCCCACTATGGGTCTTAAAATTAGTGTAATCACTCATCTATCAGACGATGGAGCCCAAACTTTGTGCAAAATTATATTTTCGAGTAAATCCGGGGTGAAAGTGTGGTAGTTTTTTTTCCGCATTGGATAACGCAGGTGCACAAATGATGCGTCACGTTGCTCACGATTCATCAGTGGTGAAAGTTTCAGGATGCAGTCCCACTGACACGGTGGACATGTGGACATGTGGTCAGACAGCAGCCGTCCTCATTAGCTCATCCTCGTCTTCCTCCGTCTCGTCCGTCTCACTTCATTGTTTTGACGTCTCTCATTAGACATGTGACGTTTGAGCCTCAGGTTGTTGTTGAACTCAGACTTCACCGCTCTGTCGCCTCCTCACCGGCTTCAGTGTGTTCAGGTCACAGCAGAGATGATGCAGCATTGATCGTGTGATCGATTGTTGCTGTTGCTGTGGTTGTTGTCCGTCGTGGTGCGTTCACTGCCTCGGGGTAAATAAATACCAAACGTGGCAGCGGCCTGAGACGGAGGAGACGACAGCCAACATGATGGATCTGGATATGTTCTGACGTCTGAGCTCATTAAAGTTTTACGTTGTCAGACTTGACAAGATTGAATTGATGTCACAATAATTAACTTATTCATTAACAGATTTTGATTTAGAACAGTGTCGCTCCAAACATCTGGAACATCACGGAGGTTGATCGTTAAACATCTGGAGCTGTGGTGCTCATCCTGTCTGAACTCAACTTTTTACCAGTTTTTTGGAAAACAGACACGGAGCGTGGGTGGACAACCCGGTCAACTAGCTACTGGAAAGCTACAGGGGCCAAAACCCCTTTCTGGGGTCATTTTGCTGGCGAAATGATGTAAATGCAAATATTTAGGTACTGCAATGGCATAAATAGTCATACAACTATAACATTTGGCAGAGAGTATCTTGACACATAGGGGGAGACATGAAAAAAAGATTCTGGGGTTTGTTGCAACTCAATTTTAAGATATCACCCTCAACATCCCAAAAAAGACAAAAAAGGTACCGTTTGCCTGACAAATTCTCATGAAAATTATTATTTTTCAGCACTTTATGGAGAATATCTATGCCTAACATGTATATAGAAAACTTCCTTAATTCATAAGCTTCCATTTGAGTCCAAGATAGCCTTTCTATCTCAAAAGCCCCACTTGCTGTGGCCAACGGTCTTCTCTATCTATCTGTTCACTTTGGGGAGACCAGAAACACAATGGTTTCTGATTCACAATAGGTGTTGCATTGTTTGGAGACAGCCTGTAGCTTTCAAGTAGCTAGTAGAAAGGCTATCTTGGACTCAAATGGAAGCTTATGAATTAAGGAAGTTTTCTATATACATGTTAGGCATAGATAATCTCCATAAAGTGCTGAAAAATAATAATTTTCATGAGAATTTGTCAGGCGAACAGTACTTTTTTGGGGTCTTTTTTGGGATGTTGAGGGTGATATCTTAAAATCGAGTTGCAACAAACCCCAGAATCTTTTTTTCATGCCTCCCCCTATGTGTCAAGATACTCTCTGCCAAATGTTATAGTTGTATGACTATTTATGCCATTGTAGCCCCCTGTAGCTTTCCAGCAGCTAGTTGACCGGGTTGTCCACCCAGGTTTTAATCCTTGAAGTTCCTAGATGTCATTTCTGGTGTCAAACCTTTTACAACGCTCCGTGTCTGTTTTTTTGCTTTGCCCACTGGGTAGTAATAATGTACGATGGACTGATGTTGTGGATGTAAAAAGTGTTGATTTAACGTAATTCTTTGCATCCACTGATAAAGTTTTACTACAAAACAAACACTAAAAACTCTGATGGTGAGTTCAGGGTCATGCCTGTTCCGTGATGCGTTCATGAACCGTGTTGTTCTTAAACCTGCTCAACGAAAGCTAAAACCGATCTCCGTCTCTTCTCTGCCGAGCGAGTCTCCGTCCCCCCGACCTTCAGCGGAGGAAGAGAAGAGCTGCATGGTGGTGGAAGGCCGCGAGGCGTTCAGGTGTCAGCGCGGTGTGTTCACTGACCCGCAGCCTGTGTCAGTAAACACATCATCCTCAATCAGCCCCTTGCTGTCACTGCGCTCAGGTCGGCTGCACTGGTCTGCAGCTCTGCCACCGATACAGAGACTCAAGTCTGAGGAGGAGAAACAAGTCGACTCCACCGGGAAGAAGGAAGATTTTTGATTTTCAAACTAAAACATTTCGTAGCAGTTAAAGGGATAGTCCAACATTTTTGGCAAATTGGCCCATTGCCATAATCCCTATAGTCATAGCAGTAGGTTCGTTACCTTTAATTGTCGGTGCAAGCTGTTTTTAGAACGGCGGAGCAGAGCCGTGAGCTGCTCAGAGCTACGCTACGGAGGCTCATGGGATTTCTTGGTTTACCTCATCAAACTCATCAAATACACAATCCAACAACTCCACAACGCTCTGGTGGGCAAGTTGTGACCTGCACATTCACCACGCTATGAGATAATAACACAACGTTACCAGACAGAGTTGTTTTAGAGGGAAATTCATGCAAAACCACTGATGCGCGTTGCCTTCAAGGACAGTTTTTCATCAAGCAGTCTCTGTATTTCCCTCTAAAACAACTCTGTCTGGTAACGTTGTGTTATTATCTCATAGCGTGGTGAATGTGCAGGTCACAACTTGTCCACCAGAGCGTTGTGGAGTTGTTGGATTGTGTTTGATGAGTTTGATGAGGGAAACCAAGAAAAGGAGTGCATTCTGGGTAAGGAGGAAGAGGAGGAGGAGGAGGAAGAGGAGGAGGAGGAGGAGGTGATGAAGGTTTGGAGGTGAGTTCCCATCAGGCCTTGACAGTAACTGGGCTGTGAAAGAGAATTACAGGATCAGTTGTGTTAAAGCTTCAATCAGAGTAAATGAGTGTGACGCAGGTTTGTCCACACGTTCACAGAATGTGTTTTTATTGTTTTTAAAGCCCCAGTATGTAACTTATTTGTCTTTTTATTAGCAAAAATCAAATATTGTTTTCATAAATCCGTATTTCACTGAAGTGGAATCACACCCGCATACAAATGAAAGCTTTCTGGTACCTTAGAACGAATTGTTACAAGTCGTTACAAATACATAAGTGGGCGACGCACCGAACCGGATGTCATTTTACTCCACCAGAGAAAGACGGTAAAACAATACCACATCACCATGACAACATGTTGTCAGGCCTGTATTGTTTCGCCTCGTGCTGGCGGACCACTTGTTTACATAGACGCTTGTTTATAAGCTGAGCTATGGAATGAGCTACCCACCCAAGTTAAAATGGCCCCCACCCTGGATATTTTAAAATCTCGCCTTAAAACTCATTTTTACTCCTTGGCTTTTATGCATGAGAGTTGTGTGGTCTCTGTTTGTCTTTTATTGTTTGTCTTTTACTGTATCTTTATATTTCTTAGTGTTTAATCTGATATTATTGTTTTTTTTTATTGCTTTTATATGATTTTCATTTATTGTATTTTAACTTTAACTTTCTTTATTTTACTGTTTTTTATCTGTTGTGCAGCACTTTGGTAACTTTATTGTTTTAAAATGTGCTATACAAATAAAGTGGATTGGATTGGATTTATCCTGTTAACATGCAGCGTCTGTTGTCTGCCTGACGTCTGCCCGATTTCACGTGAATGCAACATCAAGAATACGTTCCGATATGCAACCGCACCGCTAGATGGGGGGAATTCCTACGTATTATACCTTTAAATGAAAATAAAATGAAACCCAGTTGTTTCAAGGTGAGTTTTTAATCTTAATCTTTAATTTTTGACTCATTCACCTGCAGTAATAATAACTATCTGTGCTCCTTTTATCATTTAGCCTTTATGTGTTTTCAGGTCAGTTCCTCCAGGTCAGTGTCTATTTCTGTAGCTGGACCAGAGCCGAGCGTCTGGACGCTGCAGCGACCCGACCGCTCTCTCAGGACCAAACTGAAATATCCTCCAGGTCACTTCTTCTTCATCATCATCATCATCTTCATCATCATCCAGGAAGAGAAACGACTCTTCAATCCTCCTCTGCCCTGCAGCGCCTCAGTTTAATATCAGGAAAACAGAGTCTCTCAGGAGTCGAATTTAGGATTCATCTTCTGCTCCCCCCAAAATAAATCAATAAAATGAAATAAAAATGAAGAAAAGTAAAAGTTTGTAAAGTTTGAGAGTTCCTAGGCTACAATGAATGAAATGTTCTGATTTGACCTGTTTTAAGAACTTTAATTGACGACGGTGCCTCCACTTAGCAGGAGTATCATGCATTAACATGACTTTGAAATCCAATGTTTTTAATTAACTATTCCATAATGAGCTGTTTTTAATGACTTTTTGTACTTTTAGACCCAAAATACTCCTTGATTAAATGTAAACATGACACACACTACTTTAAATACACATATACATTTAGTAATTGTAAAGACATATATTTAAATAAACAATGATAGATAAATAATGACTATACTTTACAGCACGTTAAAATATTGACCTTTACTAGTCAATATTACAGTTTTTATCACAACACACAGTAACAGCTGCTACTACAAATTGTCCTTTTGTAATTCACATCCGGAAACAGTTGTTCATCTATTTTGAAATTGTTCTCATACCAAACAAAACTTACGGGCAGCCCTTGGCAGGTTTATCATTGATTATCTCACCAAAGATTTTATTCTATTCTGAGGACATGTTGTGTTTGGTTTCCATAATTATTCTAAGAGAGAAGGAAAATGTTACTTTTTGATAAATTTGTTTTTAATTTTGCTAAAATTCTTTATTCATAAAAGTAAATTTAATAAGAAAACCCCTTGTTTTGTTGTTTCGAATCAAAATCAAAAGGCTTTTAAAACATTAGCCTACATTTCTGTACCATTTACAACCTTTTTATTGAATGTATTTTACCCCTGGCTCATCTGTTACTCTCTGTTCTTTCTGTATAGCTACTGTCCATTGCATACTGTTTGTATTTTTGTCATATTTGTTCAATAAAATAATAATATAAAAGCTGCTACTGTACTACATGAAAATACGTGCTAACTTGTTTTTTTTTCATAACATGCTATACCTATTAGCATGTTAGCACGTATTTTCATGTAGTACTAGCAGCTTTTATTTTGTTTTTATTTTTTTTATGCTAATAGGTATAGCATGTTATGAAAAAACCCCAACTAAGACTGAGTTTAACTGGAACAGGTTCTTAACGAGGGTTGCCACTGATTGGACGAATGTCTGTGTCAAACAGGAAGTAAGAGGAGCGAGGATCTGCTGCTGCTCGTCTGACAACAATGTGACTTTTTGTCTCTTTTAAATAGAAAAACAGTGACAATCTAAAACTGATCCTGGATCAGACTTGAGTATTTTTAACTTGGCCTCATCCAGGAAATGAAGCAGGTGATGAAGCAGTGATGCAGACACATCAGATCAGTTTAATTTATTAAACTGGTGATTAAAGCCGATGGGGACACGGTCGGCTGCTCCGCTGCGCTTCACAAACATCCTGTGAGGTGACTTCAGTCAGCGCCGACCTGGACCGAACATCTGAGGTGTAGCTACACACTGAGCAATAGCCTATGTGTGTGTGTGATTCTGTGTGTGTGTGTGTGTCTTAGTCCTGGCTGTGGTGTAATGATGAAGTAAAGCAGTGATTAAAATGTCGTCAAACTGGGCTTCTTCTACCTCATAAACAGAGATACAGGCGCTCACGTTCTCTGATGGCATCGTCCTCCAGCCTCCTATGGTGGCCCGGAGAGGTCAAAGTCTTTGCAGCTGCAGACAGGGTCTCTGCAGGTACCAGCAAATCTAATTTAATGCTTTTTAATGCCCTTTTTAATGCCATTTCAAACATTTTTAATGCCTGTGACTGTAAATACTATACATGTGCGTACAAACACTTACCTACACACACCCAATTACTTGGTTCTGCATGTTTATAGGGGTGCACCGACTGCAATTTTCTGGCCGATCACCGATTTTTAAAAAGCCTGACCTGCCGATTCCGATTTTTGCCGATAGTGGTTTAAAAAAAAAAGTCAACAATAGCCTGCCACCACCTAAAAATGTTAATTTAGAAAATTCTCCATTTCTTCACCCACGTTTAATTTTACTGTAGATTAACAATCCCCCTATTTTTCTGCTCTTTGTGCTCTATAATCTCTGTATGAATCAATACATTTTTAAATCAATTTTTTAATGCCTTTGAGAATCGAATTTAATACCTTTTAATACCATTTGGCAAAATGTATTTAATGACTTTTAATGCTTTTTAATGACCAGCGGAAACGCCGTGCAGAAAACACAAAGGACACAAACTGATACAAATTCACAAAACAACTTCAGCAGGCTAAAGGCTAATGCTAAGCTAATATGATCAATAAGAGATGTGAATCATGTGATACTGATGTTCTAATAAACCAAACAAACTCAGCTTAGTGTCAAACCCACTAACAGGAAGCTGTCTGCACAACTTCTAAAGTCAAGAAAAATAAGAACTAAAGGCCCCAGACCGGTCCCTCTCTTTATTGTGACTCAAACTCATCAAATACACACTTTGGAGTTGTTGGATTGTGTATTTGATGAGTTTGATGACGGAAACCAAGAAATCTCATGACCCTCCGTAGCGTAGCTCTGAGCAGCTCGCCGCTCTGCTCTGCCGTTCTAAAAACAGCTTGCACCGACAATTAAAGGTAACGAACCTACTGCTATGACTATAGGGATTATGGCAATGGGCCAATTTGCCAAAATGTTGCACTATCCCTTTAAACTTTAGTGAAAAACATTTAGTAAATCCGTGTCTACAGCAGCTCCACAGATCTGTGGTCCAATAGGAACTCTCTCCCTCGCTCTGAAACGACCTGTGATTGAGTTATACATTTGCTGAAAGGTGATACGAGGAGGAACTTCCTGTCTGAGCCGAGATCAGCGGTAACACGACCGCCGATGTAAAACTACACCGAGATGGTTGTTAGATCTTATCCATGGAGCAGCATTTCAAGAAGAAGAGGAAGAGACTGTGGAGCTTCAAGCTGTTTATTGTGGTAAAACATCAAAAACATCAACAGCGACACATTAAAGGAACATTTCGTCAATGAGCTTGTTTCTGTCCTGGGTGATTGGCTGCAGAGAAACAACCTCCAGGAGGCAGATCTGCACATTCACTCCACAGACATATTTTCCCATCATGCACAGCAGCGTTAACCGCACACATGGCGCCAAAAAAAAACAACAGTTTACTTCTCGTCTCTCTCTCAGCTGCTCTGGCACGTTGTTGCTCGTGCAGCCGAAGCCGTTAATTATGGCCGCCGCTTCACAGTTTCGATAGCAGTGCTTTGGCGCTCGGCGACGTCCCAACTGTCAGTTTAATCACAGAGCAGGGTCGACGACAGCGACAGAGACCGCCGCCACTGCTGCTGCTGCTGCTGCTGCTGCTGCTGCTGCTGCTGCTGCCTCGCCTCATCCCACGCTGCAACAAATACCCACAGCCAAAAGTCACAACACCTGCTGCTGCTGCTCCTCCACCTCCACAGCCTCAGACACTCGGCCCGGGATCATCATCATCATCAGGTCCTGCAGAGTAGAACATTTCTGATTAATGTAGTATGAAAACACTTCACTTTCCAAAACTCCTCGTTGTCCCTTTAATGTTAATGGTTCAAAGGATGTCAGGCTGAATGGTCGGCCCCCACACATTCCACCTCACCAAATCTGGCCCTTTTTGCAAAAAGTTTGGACACCCCTCGGAAAAAAGCCATTCATCTGGAGCTAAACAACTCACTCTCCAACTAATTCCTTATTTTTTTAAAGTAACGTGCCCAACACTGATCAGTACCACAGGATCAGAGCTGGACTCTGCCCAGATGTTGAACAGGGGGTCGTGCCAGATGTTCACAATTCAGACCGAGCCACAATGCATCATGACATATCTGTCCCACAACAAGCCGATCGCTGACAGAGATGATGGATGGACAACATGTTGTGATGAACAGGATGAACAGCACCGGTGTGTGTGTGTGTGCAGGGCCATTGTATAGGGGAGAAAGGTGATGATAATTCTAGGGGCCCAGCGCCCAGTGGGGCCCATAAAAAACCCCAGTAGTCTAATCTTTGTATGACTGAACTATTCTGCGTAAGACCCTGACTAATACTCATAGTACACTGTAAAAACTCAACATCTTTCCAAGAATATTTGTCTTATTTCTTGTCCAAATGTCTCATTTCTAGTCAAAACTAATCTCTTTCCACTTAAAATGAGACTCATTACCTAAAAATGAACTTGTTTTTAGATAATTTTCACTTAAATTCACAATAAATAGAAAAATCTGCCAGTGAAAGTACGTTTTTTTTGCTTGTTGTAAGGAAGAAAAACGTGTTCCACTATCAGATTTTTTCTATTTATTCCAAGTGAAAATCTGCTTGAAAGAAGTAAAAAGTGTCTAAAAACAAGCTACTTTTAATATGATGAGTCTTATTTTAAGTAGAATGAGATTTGTTTTGACTAGAAATGACATTTTGACTAGAAATAAGACAAATATTTTTGCTAAGATACTTGAGTTTTTGCAGTGTAATGCTGCACTAGCATCACAACAAAGAAGGCTAAATAAAAAACGATAATACATACGTAGTCTAAGAAAAAAAAAGGAAAAGTTAGGGGGAGGGGCCCACTTTAGTATTCTTTAAGGGGGCCCAGAATTCCTAGCAACGGCCCTGTGCGTGTGTGTGTCTGGTGCAGCTGCCACTCGTCGTCCAGATGTGAAGACGCTAAAATGAGCTCAGAACATGGTGTGACTTCAGACTCCTCATCTTCAGCCAATCCTGTTTGCTTTTGTAAAGTGCTGTTGTGTTCAAAGACCTCTCGCTGCTCCTGGAGGGTTTTACACACACACACACACACACACACACAAACACACACACACAGTGAGGACGGCTGCCTGAATTTCGAGGCCTCATTAATGGTCCGTTGCCGCCTGTGTGTGTTGTGTTGTGTTGATTTGATGTGTGTCACCCGCTGCAGTGTAGTCACAGCAAACCCAACATCCTGTCCTGCAGAGGGTCGAAAATAGCTGCTCATTAACTGGCTGCGCCTCCACGCACGTGCACACACACACACACACACACACACACACATAGATACATCCATGTATTCACACACTCTGAGATTCACATGTTTTATTATCTCTTGAACACTCAGGCTCAGACACATGCTTCTACACACACACACACACACACACACACACACACACACACACACACACACACACGCACATTAATCCATGAACACACACAGAGAGACACAGACAGACAGTTTGTCTTCACACAGATGTGACTCATCATTTGTCGATGGGGAATCTTGACTCTTCAACAACTTGCATGTAAACACAAGTTTACATCACTTATCTTTACAAGTATTAAGTATCAGCGCTCTAACTATTAGAGAATAAATGTGTTTATGTGTAAATGTGTGTTCTTTTTTTTTTTTTTTACTTTCTCTTTTCTTTCTCTGCAAGTGGCAATGCGTCGCCTAGCATTGTCACCTGCTGAACAATTTGCAACAATATAACTGTAATTGCTGCCAACACCTTACGTAGGCTAATCTATCGTTTTATTTAATTGGTTGCTTCGAGTTCAGCGGACGGGTTTTCGGCCGGCAAACCGCCGCACCTCTCCAAATATGGAAAGTAGACTCCCACTAAAAATCCAAGATGGCGCAGTTCAAATGCCCGTAGTAGAGGCACAAAACAGACTCCCCCAAACCAATGGGTGACGTCAATGGGTGCTACGTCCATTCTTTGTCCACCACTTTATTTTCCCATGATCCATTGCGTCACACCACAACGGAAGTCGGTTTTAGGTTAACTGGTAGCGTTAGCCACCGGTGCTACCAAATGTGGGGGCTCCGGGCTGCCAAAACCGTTTTGACTAATCTGATGTTTGTTAAGTCTATAAAACAAATTATTGAACAAACATTACTATTTCTGTGTGCAAGTTTTTGTAATTAGTCATGGTTATCGTAGTTGTTAGCTTTGCTGCTGCTGACAGCTAACAGCAGCAGCTAAGCTAACATCAGGACGTCAGCTGTTAAAACCCTCCCGTTGTCGGACACGACATGAAACTACTCCAGTTAGCTCAGTCATGTTGGAACTAGGATATCCGCTGGAAAAAATATTTTTTTCACGGGCCATTTATACAGTTATTGTTTATTTATTTTTTTTTTTATAATTTTTTTGGCGTTTTTGCCTTTATTCGATAGCACAGTGAGATAGACAGGAAAGGGGGAGGCAGAGAGAGGGGGAACGACATGCAGGAAAGGTCTGCCCGACGCGGGACTCGAACCGGGGACGCCTGCGTTGAGGACTGTAGCCTCTACATGGGGCGGCCGCCTTAACCACTGCGCCACGCACCGCCCCACAGTTATTGTTTATTGACACTGCTAACGGCTAACAGCTAACGGTTAGCCCAGCTAATCTAAAATGTTTGTTCAACAATTTGTTTTATAGACTTCATAAACATCAGAGTAGTCGCAACGGTGATACAGTGACGTGAAAATGTGACATAAAGCTAAAACCTCGTCCGTATTGTTCTCATTAAAATTATGTGATGATTATAAATAAAGTCATCATTGCAAATGTCTATCAACCAGTCGGTGGAATGGAGTGTCATGGCGACACCCAGCGTCATTCACCGGAAAATGGTGGATACAGTCTATGGTTAAAACTCACCTGTTTCCACTAAAGGTATTGGAGGACTGGGGGGGGGGGGGGGGGCCTCTTTGATTGACAAGGGAATTAGTGGGCGGAGTCAGATGCTGCCAAGATGGCAACGGTGCAGCAACTCACTCTGAGCTTCATATGTGGATTGTGAATATTATATCCAGAAAATACAACATAATGTTTATTATCACACTTGACAAATATGATGAAACAAGGCTCTGAGAAATCAATGTTTTCATCACTTCTTCTCTTCCTTCTTTTCAGTTTTAACAGGAAAAGGGCAAAGATGAAAGAGAAGTCGCCCAAATCTCATTGAAATTGGAAAAGAAAGAAAAAAGATGATTTTTTTGCTTGCTGCAGGGATCCAGATCCAGGTGTTGAATCCCACTGCACAAGCTGGTGTCAGTAGCAGTTATTTATAATCAGTCATCGGTTACACTGTTGGTTTTAAAGATTACAAAATATCTAAGAAGTCGTTTTTTTCCACGGCAGGAACCCTAGCGTCTCTTGTTTCTGTGGCGTTGAGTTGTTTATTTTGGGATAAATAAATCTCTGTACACTGATTCCACACCATCCGTCTCCATGGCGTCGGGTCAGGGAGGCGACAGGTTTCGTGGTCGCAGGGGGAAGAAGCTGCAGACAGACGACATGTGACACAGCGTGTGAACGCTCAGCGAGTCCATACATCAACCTGACAGCATCCAGACCAAGAGAACCGCTCACTGATACTCAGTTATATAGACAATGGGGTTTCACTCGCAGCTTCACAGATGCACAAGTTAAATATCAGCTGAAATACTGACCAGGTTTCACTGTGTGTGTTTGTGCTCTTGTGTAGCGACTCAGAATAACCCAGAGGAAACATTAAACAGCTGTGACCGAGGCTTCATATTTTAGTTTGTAAAAAAAAATTGCCACAAAACTCCGTCTGGATCTGAACTCTCCATGTTCTTAAAGAGATAGTTCACCCAAAATTGAAATTTCACTCTACTCACCCTCATGTGGACTAATATAAGGGCTGGGAGAAGTTTCAGAGTCCTCCGTGGCTTCTCTGAGTTACAGGGGGTCTCGGCGTAGCAGTGCATGTCCATATAACGGTTGCAAATGGATACCAACTGTCTTCATAACAAAAAGACACACCAAAAAACATCCAAATACCTCCATGCTGCTCGTATGTAATGTCCGTCTTGTATTGAAGCCCCGAAATGCGGAATTGTCCCGAAAAAAATTAAACGAGTCTATATTTCAAGCTTGTTTTGTAGCGGAAGCTTCTCAAAGCTCCTCTTCCTGGTTCGTCAAATTTGGACAAACTGGGAAGAGGAGCTTCCACATTACATATGAGCAGCATGGAGGTATTTGGATGTTTTTTGGTGTGTCTTTTTGTTACGAAGACAGTTGGTATCCATTTGCAACCGTTATATGGACATGCACTGCTACGCCGAGACCCCCTGTAACTCAGAGAAGCCACGGAGGACTCTGAAACTTCTCCCAGCCCTTAGTCGACATGAGGGGGAGGAGATAATGAGTGAAATTTCAATTTTGGGTGAACTATCCCTTTAACGTCAGAAAAACATTTGTTCTGTTTTCAACACACTGTCAGTGCGTCGCACAGAAGTTGTTGTCCACACAGCTGCTCTCTGTGGGGAGTGAAGGTCAGTGCTGTTCGCTGACAACATGTATGAGCATGTGAAGGTCACGGCTGAATTATACATATAGAGCACAGAATCCACAACCACTTATGTTATTACACGGTTTCCTATAGTTGTAGAACTCAGGTCTGTTTATTGGACGACAGGATTTTGCAGAACGTATTGAGTTTAGTTTGTGGTTGTTTGATGACGTCTTTGCCCTTCTGGTTTTTCCAGTTTTTGGGGTCCTTTCCTGTACAAGGGATAGTTCAACATTTTGGCAAATTGGCCCATTGCCATAATCCCTATAGTCATAGCAGTAGGTTTGTTACCTTTAATTGACGGTGCAAGCTGTTTTCAGAACGGCGGAGCAGAGCCGTGAGCTGCTCAGAGCTACGCTACGGAGGCTCATTATGGGATTTCTTGGTTTCCCTCATCAAACTCATCAAATACACAATCCAACAACTCCACAACGCTCTGGTGGACAAGTTGTGACCTGCACATTCACCACACTATGAGATAATAACACAACGTTACCAGACAGAGTTGTTTTAGAGGGAAATGCAGAGACTGTTGATGAAAAACTGTCCCTGAAGGCAACGTGCATCAGTGGTTTTGCATGAATTTCCCTCTAAAACAACTCTGTCTGGTAACGTTGTGTTATTATCTCATAGTGTGGTGAATGTGCAGGTCACAACTTGTCCACCAGAGCGTTGTGGAGTTGTTGGATTGTGTATGAGTTTGATGAGGGAAACCATAATAAGATCAGAGCTGATGGTAGAAAAAATACAGTAGGACTTGAGCCTGGAACTGGCACATTGACAAAACAAACCGAGCGCAAGGTCTATTTACTCGCTTAATTTGATTTGAACGGAGTCTATCTGAGCTGAGCTGAACTGAATGATTACAAAGTGGACGGTCCTGTTGTTGGAGCAGTAAATAAAACACCACCACCTGCTCCGACGGGCTCGGCGTGGAGGTAATTTGTGTCGCTGCTGTAAAAAGCAGTGACCCGTGCGGAACAGGGGTGAAGGTGGTGCCGATCGACATCATTATAAAGACCCGGCGACAATCTCGTTTTAATAAATCACACAGTGGCAGCGACTCCCTCTGAACGCCCCCTGACACCCACACGGAGGTGGAGGCTTCTGGATGTCGTCCAACCTCCAACTGGAGGAGGAAGCTCCTGAAGGCCCGGATGAAGAGAATTTACTGAGACATGGAGGTGGGAACATCCAGATTCCTTTTTCAACACACAGAACACACTTTGACTCACTCAGATCACACTTTTGAAATTCCCCCATCACCATAATCCCTATAGTCATAGCAGTAGGTTCATTACCTTTAATTATCGGTGCATGTTGTTTATCAATCAGCGGGGCAGAGCCGTGAGCTGCTCAGCTAATGCAACGGAGGCGCATGGAATTTCTACCTTTCCCTCATCAAACTCATCAAATACACAATCCAACAACTCCACAACGCTCTGGTGGACAAGTTGTGACCTGAACATTCACCACGCTATGAAATAATAACGTGTAATTATGTAGCATTACGACCCAAGAAGCAAATACTCTACATCTACTTGCGCTTTTCAAATCCCTCCGCCCAGCAGCCGTGTCTGGAATGTAGTTCCGGCTGCATTTGCCTCTAAAACAACTCTGTCTGGTAAATTTACATGATTAGTTCCTATCTTGATGAATGTGCAGGTCACAACTTGTCCACCAGAGTATTTTGGAGTTGTTAGGTTGTGTATTTCATGAGTTTGATGAAGGAAAGCCCAGAAATACCGCGTGCTTTGCAGAGCTCGCATCTCTGCTCCGCTGATCTAAAAACATCTTGCACCAACAATTAAAGGTGATGAACCTACTGCTATGACTATAGGGATTATGGTGAGAGGAGGATTTGCCAAAATGTTGAAATATCCCTTTAAAGTATGTAAAACCATCTTTGGAAATTGAGATACACAACAACAAAGATCAAACCTGGAACATCGTCATCCACTGTTTTTCCTTCAGTTTGTCAAATGTGTAAATTTCTTCAAGCATGAAGTGACTTTGTCCACTTCACATTAATATTTGTTTGTGACTCAGTGTGTACAGTACTGAGATACCAGGTTAGAAAACTGTGTGGGACTGGGACACGGCGCAAATTTGGCCAAAAGGTCAATAGAAGTTTGTGCATTGAAAACACAGTATCGTCTGCAAAGAGTTGAACCTGACTCAGCTTTTTCTGTATAAACTAAACTAAACCCATCAGAACTGAAATCAGGTCTTTCACACCACCTGTGTCACTATCCGCTTTGCTGCCTGGCTCATGTTTTCATCTCTGTTTTTTTTTACACTTCCTGTTTGATTATTTAAAACTTTATTTACCACCTCTACTGCCGACTGGTGCCAGACGGATTCTCTTCTGTATTGTTGTTTAATCAACCTTATAAAGAAAGAAACTTCAGCTGTGATTGAAATCTAAAAAATAATCCTCTTTTAGTCACCACTTCTCTTTCAGCCTTAAAGGGATATTCCGGCGTAAATTTAACCCATGGTCCAACGCTCCGTAACACCGAGTTAGACCCCCCCTCGAGAGATGAAGTCTGCTAACCGCTAGCTTCTCTAGTTGTAGCAACTTTAGCAATGACCGCACCATAACAAACAGCGCAGTATACGGATCCACTATCCCCCAATCAAAAAGCCACTTACAGCCACAAATAATGCTCAGAACAGCACCAAACGGCATCAACAGTGCAAACAGGGTTCAGGGATTCATTTCGATGGGCGCCACTATCAGTTTGAGACTGAGTTTACTGAAGACAAGCTGAAGGAAATGAAGGAGAAAAGTAAAAGTCACGGAAAGTTGCTGCATAGCGTAGCCTATAACTGGAGGAGAGTGGGTGAGTTGTTTTCGTCTCTTTTCAATAGAAACCAGGCTAAGCTAACAGATGTTTGATGCTCAATTAGGCCTGGGACGATAATAAATTTTGCTGGACGATATATTGTCCCACAAATTATTGACGATAAACGATATTATTGATACATTTTTTTGAGAACAAATTAACCACTAATATAGCCTAATAATATTTCATAATAATGCAAGTAGACCCTTTTAAATGCAATAAACTTTTATTTCTCATGAGTATATATATTTTAACCATTGTAATTGGAATGACAAGAACTTATATAGCTACTATCCTAAATAAATAAAATAAACAAAAAATAATAAACAGTGCAGTGCAGCTCTTCTGTCCAATAACGTTACACTTGAAGCTTCACTTTTCATTCAAACAAACTAATGTGACTTCCACAGATGTAAGATTTCATCAATGAGACTAGCATTTATCTCCTAAAAACTATTAAACCAGCCGGCGGTAAACCTCTAAAAACCTGCTGATAAGTTTTCTTAGTCGTTTTCTCCCCCAATGACGGAGGTTGACCGGCCCGTGAGCTGCTGCAGAGGCTGCAGACTGTGGGAAGCCCCGCTCCTCCTGCTCGCTGCTACCACATTAGCTCCAAAAACGTCGGAGAAAATCTCCCAACAGGCGATGTGGATAAACTGACCACAGACTGGGGATCTAAACTGTGACTTTCTCGCATGAAAAAATATTAAAACTTTTAAAAAGTGACGTGTTAACAGCGCTGTAGCGAGAATTACGGTAAAATAGCTTTTAGCTGCTTAGCTTTACAGCTAGCGCTGCCGGTTGCTGCCAAATGCATTCTGGGAAACAAAGATCCTGGATGACTGAAAAGAGGGTTCACTCCTTTCATTCTGCAAAACAAACGGCCCAGGTGCTGAGACCGATGCACAGAGTGAAGCCTCTTGTCATCCAGCCTGGTTGGAGGCAAGAGACCTTAACTTACGTGCGCATGCCATGGATGTATTATATTAACGGCGCATGCACATGGCGATTTATCGAGGCCGGAAAAACTATCGAGTTCATTTTCATTTATCGTGCGATTAATTGATTTATTGATTATCGTCCCAGGCCTATGCTCAATGTACTTTTGTACCACGGCATTACATATCCAATCAATAGCGGAAAAATATTTAATGAAGATATTATTGATTGGAGCAAAGAAAGCTATAACAAGGAAATGGCTACAACCCAACGCACCGACACTGGAAGACCGGCAAGGGACTGTTCACCAAATCTACATCATGGAGAGACTGACATTCGCTCTAAAACTGCATTCGGAGAAATTTAAGAGTTGGTGGTCCAAGTGGATCACATATATAAGACCACGGAGACCTGAACTGCTTTAAGTACCTCTATTACATGGCTTGAAGTACCAGTCTATTAATCTTGATGGAAAAATGAGTAAATGGGACTTCTTTTGTTCAAATGTTCTTATTTAAAACATTGTAAAATGAAAGGGAGAGTAATAGTTTGGAGAATATGTTAACACAATTGTCCAAATACATGTTTTTGTTTTGTTCTGTATGAGTGAAATGGCGCTGAAATTACTTTGTATGTTTCTCCCTGATAAAAAAAAAAAAAAAAAAAAAAAACATCTGTCACTGAAGAATCAAATTATGAGTTTTCAAGTGAGCTGTTTATTTCATCATCAGCAAACAGCGACGGAAAACAAACAAACAAATCAACCAGAGAGGAGCAGAAATCACAGTCATGATTACAGATTCATATTTCAATGTCTCCAGATTTTATTAGACAGATGTTTCTTGATCGTTTTCCAGTGTTTTCTCTGATCACATGCGATTACAGCTGCAGCTCAGAGCAACAAAACGACCCGGACCAGCAGCCAAATGGACGAGGAGCTGAGCGCAGCAGATTACAAGCGAGAGAGACTGGAGGAATGAGGAGGAGGAGGAGGAAGAGGAGGAGAAAATAAAAAGAGAGAGAGAGAGAGAGTCCTCTGGATGACTCATTCCCTCCGGCTGCCTCTCAGATGTGATGCCAACACAGTCGGTTTATTTACAGGAGGCTCAAACCGCCGCGAGACCGCCGTGTCTCCCCGACATCGGCAGAGCGCGAGAAGATCTCAACAAGTTGTTTTAATCTTGTACAGAGGATTAAAACTAACTCACATCTCTCCCAACACACCAGGGTTTCACCACTTCTGTTTATAGGTTATGTAATGTTTCTCCTACCAGTGGCAGGATTACTGAGGAGCCTATTTTCTGCTGCTCACAGTCCCAAACTAGCTGCGATTCCTGTTCAGCAAAGATACAATTTTTTTTTTTTAGTGATGACGTCAAATGAGAGCAGAGTCCTTTTCATCTCTATTAAAGGACCAGAGCTGCAGCTGCTGCTGCTGCTGCCGAGGACACTGGAGTCTCCTCCTCTGGGTCTGTAGGGGAGATTTAGAGGTCGGAGCAGAGCTCAGAACCTGCAGTTAAAAACCTGAGAGTTTAATTCACTTGTCTTTAATATTGACGACATTTTGGACAAAAAAAACCATGAGCAAGCTGCAAATGTGTCAGTGTTTTTCACCAGATTTGTGTTTCTGATAATGTAGAGAAAGAATGTGTGGGCCAAGTACCTCATCTTAGTTGAAGAATAACCACCGCACGCACACTGATCAGACTCTACTATGATTTATTCGGCGAACAACACGTTTTGCATGTAGCATCGTCACGCCAAACGCGTTGTTCGCCTAATAAATCGTAGTAGTAGAGTCCGATCAGTGTGCGGTGGTTATTATTCTTCACCTATTTCATATGATCCTGCTGCCGACCAGCAACTGACGACCTGTGCTGTGTAAAGACATTTCTTTCACTTCAACTTTTTCTTAAATGTCCATAAGTTTCCAATCAGAAATGTGCTACATGACAAATATCAAATCTTTTTTTTTCATGTGAAAAAACATCATCTGCATAAATAAAGATTAAAGCAGAAGTAAGCGGAATATTTGTGTTAATATAAATCTTAAATAGTTGTATCTCCCGACAGCAATCACTTATATAGAGTGTTTGGTCTGAAACACGGGTCTGTCAGTCACTCTGCTCTGCTCTGAGCCGAGGAGAAAACTTTCCTTGTATCCTACAACCTTTATCCAATGAGGAGAGAGAACGGCATAAAGGGGCGGTCCTCTCTGTGTGTGCAGCCAAGGGATGCGCGTGAATGTGGTGACGTAGGGACGAGGGCGGGGACTGCTAACTCCATCGGCTGACAAGAAGTTAGCCAAAACGACCAGATCGCTTACTTCTGCTTTAAATTTGACAACATATATGAAATTGTAACATTTGTATATGCACATATATAATATGTATATAATGTATTCTTATTTGGTTGTGAGTATATTATTTATGATACATAGTGTATTCATATTGTCAAGTTTCTTGCCTCAGTCCACAGAGAAATGCACACAGCCTGTATTCAGAAACTGAGCCTTAAAACCAGCTGTCAGGACTTCCTGTCACTTTGTGATGTCACAACTAAGCCCCGCCCCCTCACCACCTGGACCCACCATCCATCCAACCAACTCTTTGCAGGATTTGGCTTCTCTGAGTGTTTTATCCTGAAATCTGTTCTATTATTCTTATTTTATTGGATGACTTTAGAAAACAAGCCAATCAGATTCAGAGCCTCCTCTCTTCTGATTGGCTGACACAGAACTTGTTGTTACTATGGCGCTTCAATCTGAATTAAGCAGCTGTTTGGTCAGGGATGAGGCTGAGCAGAGTTTTGAGATTACATTTTAATTTCAATTTAAGATCTGATTTTAGGAGAGGGTTGTTTTTTTCTGTGTGACAAACAACAAGGAGATGTTTGCTGTTCTATGATGTTCTGAGTAAAAACAACGACGTCAGACCGAGGAGTGAACAGTGACTGTGCTGCACTCAGATTTTCCTGTAGATACATATATACGGTCTGAGATGTTTAATAAAGGCTTTGCTGAAGTTTGATTTTGGTCTCTGCACTTTAATTAAATCTGATTGCATTTTGGCTGCGGTGGACCTGGAAAACCTCGAGTCAGCGGCTTCGAATTAAAGTAGGTACCGCCGTCGGCCAATCGGAGCACGGCGGCAGCGGTGTGAGGACCCGATGTACAAGTTCATTCAGTTAAGATTATTTTAAAAGACTTTGTGTACCCAGAACCAGAGGCAGAGCTGGACCAACCCTGTATCTGGCCTCTGAGAAAAAATGAGTCATTTCCTACCAACAAGTCAGAGCTGGGTTCTTTTAACCACCGCCGCCATCTTCATTTATCTCCAGCCATCTGTTCTCCATGAAGGTGGATAAAATATTCATATGGTTTATGTAGATAATGACCTTTAAGTTGAGCTGTCGGAACAAATCGGAGCTGAGAATCAAACTTACTTTATGTTGCACTTGTTTTCTGAAAAATGCATAAACTTAATTAATTAATTAATTAATTAATTAATTAATATTTGTTCAGCACTAGAAGGACAGTAGTACTGTTTTGAGCTGGGGTGCAACTGATTGGACCGGACCACAATTCGGGGGCACGGATCAGATCAGCGGCGCCGGAGTGGGTGATAAAACAAACTATTTAGTTGTTGTTTTGCACAACGTAGAGCTGCAGCTTCAAGTATACCAGCAGAGTTTTGTTTAATTTCTCATTTATTCAGCTGCTGCGGTGTGCCAATGGGTTCCCGCACGACACACACAACTTTTTTTTTTTCATTGATCGATCTGCGGACCACTTGTGTGCCGATCCGTAGAGACCAATCGGAACAGATCACAGATCAACAGTGATACATTGCAAAAACTCAAAATCTTACCAAGAATATTTGTCTTATTTCTAGTCAAAATGTCATTTCTAGTCAAAACAAATCTCATTATACCTAAAATAAGACACATCACATAAAAAAGTAGCTTGTTTTAAGACACTTTTTACTTCTTTCAAGCATATTTTCACTTGAAATAAGTAGAAAAATCTGATAGTGGAGCAAGTTTTTCTTTCTTATTACAAGCACAAAAAACTTGCTTTCACTGGCAGATTTTTCTACTTATTTCAAGTGAAAATTAGTTTGAAACAAGTGAAAATGATCTAAAAACAAGTGAATTTTTAGGCGGTGAGTGGAAAGAGATTAGTTTTGACTAGAAATTAGACATTTTGACAAAGAAAGGGAAGATTTTGAGTTTTTGCAGTGTACATTGCACCATTAATTTAAAGGGATAGTTCAACATTTTGGCAAATTGGCCCATTGCCATAATCCCTATAGTCATAGCAGTAAATTCGTTACCTTTATTTGTCGGTGTAAGCTATTTTTAGAACGGCGGAGCAGAGCGTCAGGCTGTTCAGAGCTACACTATGGAGGCTAATGGAATTTCTTGGTTTCCCTCATCAAACTCATCAAATACAAAATCCCAAAACTCCAAAACGCTTTCGTAGACAAGTTGTGACCTGCACAATCACCACGCTATGAGATAATAATGGAACGTTACGAAACGGAGCCGTTTTCGAGGTAAATACAGAGTCTGCTTGCTGAAAAACTGTCCCTGAACGCAACGCGCATCAGCGGTTTTGCATGAATTTACCTCTAAAACAACTCTGTCTCGTAACGTTCTATTATTATCTCATAGCGTGGTGATTGTGCAGCTCACAACTTGTCCACGAAAGCGTTTTGGAGTTTTGGGATTGTGTATTTGATGAGTTTGATGAGGGAAACCAAGAAATTCCATTAGCCTCCATAGTGTAGCTCTGAACAGCCTGCCGCTCTGCTCCGCCGTTCTAAAAACAGCTTACACCGACAAATAAAGGTAACAAACTTACTGCTATGACTATAGGGATTATGGCAATGGGCCAATTTGCCAAAATGTTGAACTATCCCTTTAAGCGAAACAATTTGCTAGCATGATTACAAAGCAACACAAACATGCTGATCTGCTTTATAATCACATGGACATCTACCTTTATACTGTATGGAGCTTTAACACAAACATCTACCTTTATACCGTATGGAGCTTTAACACAAACATCTACCTTTATACTGTATGGAGCTTTAACACTCACACAGCCCCTTGAAGGTGTGTCAGAAATGAAGACGTCTTATCTAACAACCTGACACTCAAACTGGTCGTTACAATGCGCAGCAATACACAAACGACTCCCACACACACACACACACACACACAAGCACCTATATTCAGATTTTCATGTCAACTGATGTGTTTCCTTCGTGTAATAATCTTCCTGAATTGCAATTGGTCATGTGTAACCTCGACACAGAAACATATTCCCACACTGAGATGTCTGTGAACACACACACACACACACAAACCGACACACACACACACACACACACACTGTGAGCTGAAAGCCATACAGCCACAGATGTGTGTGTGTGTGTATGCTGATAATCACATGCACACACATTCACGCTGATGGCACTGTGGCTCATCTATGGTGGCATGTGAGGTGCAGGTGAGTGTGACAGGAAGAGGAGGAGGAGGGTGTAGTGTAGTGTGTGTGTGTGTGTGTGTGTGTGTGTGTGTGTGTGTGTGTGTGTGTGTGTGTGTGTGTGTGTGTGTGTGTGTGTGTGTGTGTGGCGATAAGGCTCCAGCAGCCTCTGTCATTTCCCAGCCTGCCTCTGATCTGTCAGATAAACTGGAGCTGAGTTAAAACCTGTTCAACATCCAGAGAATCTGCATCCTGTCATCAGAGGGAGGAGGTGACGCAGAGCTGAGGTCAGACCGACACACACACACACTCTGAGCCTCACACACACACTCTTTCATCATTAAACCTTTCTTTAATCATTTTTACCTCAGCCTCAGACGGAGCAGCTCTGAATCATCTGCAGCAGGTTGAGTCTTGCTGTGACCGACCTGCAGGTGATCTATCTACTATCTCTGCTATGTTTACATTTCTTCAAACCAATCTCACTCGCCTTTTTTTTGCTCTGTCATTAAAAAGCGCGAAAGAAAATGATGCAAACCACAGAACATGTTTGATTGCACATCTGTGTGTCGGCTGCAGCTCCTTTAACAGTGCTGTTGTTTCCCTGCAGAGGAAGCAGAGATCCCCAGTAAAAGATTAGAGTATTTTTTTCCCCAATGATCTACACATTGACCCACAGCCCTGGGACATAAATGAGCTGCCTGAAGAAATCATCTCTGCACAATCAGTGACCTCTTTTAAATCTCCTCATCAAACCTAAAATCCCAGTTTTACTTTGCTTTATGGAAAACCTGAGGCTAATTTACTTTTCTCTAATAAACTTTTATGGTTTGCAGTTTGCACATTTACTGGTGAATGAGTATTTGGTTTATTTGCACTAATAGGCTATACTGTTTCGGAAAGCAAAGTGTTTTCACACTACATTTCCCATGAGCCTCCGTGCTCACGGTGAAATTCTTGGACTGGCACACAGGGCCGTTGTATAGGGGAGAAAGGTGATGATAATTCTAGGGGCCCAGCGACCAGTAGGGCCCCTTATTCTGCATTAAGACCCTGACTAATACTACTCATAGTAATGCTGCATTAGCATCAAAACAAAGTAGGCTAAATAAAAAATGATAATATGTACGTAGTCTATGAAAAAAAGTGGAAAAGTCAGGAGGCAGGGGCCCACTGTGGTATTCTTTCAGGGGGCACAGAATTATTAGCAACGGCCCTGCCGGCACAAGACGGATGAAAGTGAAAGCATTTGCCAAGAATGTTAATGAAGAACGAAAGGTGGTTACTGTATATCAGCCATGATCGACGTGAAAAGAGAGCGGGTTGAGAAATTAGTGAATGAAGCGATGATCCAAAAGTGATCAAGCGGTGCGATACAAGTATTTACATTTTTCGTGTCCATCTCTTTTGGTGTGAACATCCCATTAAGCCGCTTTCCCACTAAAATTAGCTGGTCGATGCGTGTTTTTTAAATGCGGGTCGACCCTCTAACAGTCGGCATTTGGCTCTTTTCCCATTGACCAAAATGAGCCAGGTAAACCAGTCGCCCCGCTTTCCGGGTCTGGCGTTCCCACTGCAAGCCGATCGGAGCTGAGCCGTTCCTACTGCCACTAAAAGCCGATTGTTAGCGGGTTAAAATGGGGTTTTTTGGCCAGTGGGAAAGGGGTAATAGTGTCCAATCACACTGCGTAGGATCACAACCTCTTGAAAGCTAATTCAGAAGTTAATTCTAATGTTGGCTATGTACCTTTCAAACAGCTCCTTGTGTTCACATTCACATTTTTATCTCATTTCTGTTTATCACTAATATCCAATTTTAAAACTACTTTAACTTGTTTTACTGAATACATTACCCTAAATACTGTTTCTTTGTTGTTTCAGTCTATTGATGTGATACAAACTCTCCTGGTTCTGCTGCTGCTTTTTCCTTTTAAAGCTGATTTTTACTCACTTTATTCAACATTATGTTTGGGAGCCACTGGAGAGGATGTCCTGTGTGCCACGGTTGCAAACGCTTTTGAGGCAAATTTGCAGTTTTGGATGACATAAACAAAACAAACCTGACTGAGAAAATAAAGAGTTTTTCTTTCTTTTTTTTCTTCTTTATCGTTAACTTTTCCTACAAACCCCAGGTTCCCTGTCAGGATAACAAGCAGTCTGACTCTTGGATCATGTTTTGACCCAGATTCAAACTCTGCAAACGCTGCAACAGAGACGCAGAGACACAATAAAACGAGACCTCTATTCTTTAGCTGTGTCTCTCTATTCCATCCGCTGATGAGCGGTAATCCTACAGGGAACAGGGGGAGTCTGTCTGCAGCTCCTCTGCCAGACTGACTTTCCACACACTTGATTATTTGCCTCAATAAAAGCCTCAGCAGAGCAGAGCCTCGGTTTTTTTTTTTTTAACCCTGGTGGACCCAGAAAGGAAGAAAGGGAGCATTTCTCTGTGTAATAATTAACCTTTATTTAACTAGACAAAGGTGACTGAGCTTTTCCACTCTTTTTCCACCGACTGCCTCCTTCAGTCCTACATTAACACTTGGCAGCAGGCCAGTAGGCTACAATCACAGTTTGCTCTTATTATTGGAGCTGAATGAGAGCGGATGAGCTGCAGAGGTTTGGAAAAACTGATCCGAAATCTCCTTAAGAACAGAAAATCCATATGAAAATCGTCATAATGAGCATTTACGGAAAGGAAAAAGTTACTCAAATCAGATTGAATGTGTGCAAACCCCATGAAACTAAAGTGTTTCATGTGTTGTTTCTGAGATTTTTACTAAAAAGTGAATGTTTTTCCAGATGCATCGTCTGAGCTGTTTCACTACTTTTAACGCACCGTCCCTATAGAGACCTGCTGGTTCCCGCCTGCTCCAAGGAATTGATAAGGTTATTACTCACGCTACGCAAACAACACAGCAGTTGGAACAAACACAAATCAGCAAACTGGAATAAATGACTATGCGTGGAGGAAATTGTACGTGGTGAAGTGTGAAACGTAGGTGGCCGCGGCCGTGTTGACAAATGAAGTGGTAAACGACCTTCACAGCAGGCGGGCGGCTGCAGACGGAGGAGGAGGAGGAGGAGGAGGAGGAGGAGGAGGAGGAGGAGGAGGAGGAACTGGGTCTGCAGAAAAACACAGGGAGGGAGAGGGAGAGAGATTCAGATGTGAAGGCAGGAGAGAGGTATTAACCAGCAGGGTCAGAGGTTCAACCACAGAAGGTGTATTGATCGAAATACTGAGTTGAATTCTGCAACTGAGCCACAATATGAAGCAAATGTAGATTTTTAAGGTGATTGAATTCACAAGAAATGCAAATACTATAGGTTTGACACTGTATGTTGTGATCATGTCCATGGATTAGACAAAACGTGAGAACAAATACCATTAAAAATGAATTGGCACCAACCATGATAATTATTAGACTTAGACTTCCCTAGTGTGTAGACAGAAAATCAACCCCACTGGGGAAATGTTGATACAGCGACTATCTAAGTACATTGAATATGTAATAGTCTGTAATGTCTTTCTGGTGTGTGTGTGTGTGTGTGTGTGTGTGTGTGTGTGTGTGTGTGTGTGTGTGTGTGTGTGTGTGTGTGTGTGTGTGTGTGTGTGTGTGTGTGTGTGTGTGTGTGTGTGTGTATGTAATGTCTAGAAAAAAAAAGACTTAGACTTCGAGACTTTATTGATCCGAAAGGAAATTCTAAATTCAGGTATCCAGTAGCACACAAATATAATATAATATAATATAATATAATATAATATAATATAACATAATAGCCTATAATATAATATCATATAATATAATGTTAAAAGCAAAAATAAACGATAGAGATAAGAAAAGTATATTAGAAAATATATTATATCCCTACAAATTATGTGCATCAGTATGTTATTGAGATACATCCTAAAATTAGAATAAATAGAAGGAAATTGTGCCAAATATAAATAAATATGCTTAATGTGTAAACTGTGCAATGGTATTATTTTAACATGGTTTTCCTGTGCAAAACATAAAAAAATGTTAAACTGAAGCTGAACCTCATTTACCAAAGAGCATGGTATTAAGCCCCGCCCCTCACTCACCACAAGCGAACAGGATTGGCTCTTTAGGTTTGTGATGTGGCACTCTGAGTGAGACTGTTGTTGAAAACACTCAGTCATGGTGTTGATGATTATTTCTCTATTAATATGTCTTGTGTGAAATAAACGATAATTAAAGACACACACACACACACACACACACACACACACACACCATATGGACGACGCGTTAACAAGGTTAAACCTTTGATTTTCATCAGTGTGGGTCTTTAATTTCCTAAACTAGGGGAGTGACAACTTAAATAAGCCTCAAATGAAGTTATTAAAACCCTTAATCAAAATAGACTGACGAGCATAATCAGCATTTGGTGCTCTACTTTGGGATGTTTACACCTCAGGCTTTTGTTAGAGTCATTGTAAGTGTCGAGCTTGTTAAAAAAAAACTTTCACATTTACAATTAAGTCCTAATGGACATTTGTACCAATTTGAACAGAGTCATCCTTCAGGAGTTGTGGAGATATTGCACTGACGAGGCCAAAATCATTATTTGTGAGGTCAAGCTGACCCTGACATTTGAACTTTATAGCCACCAAAGTTTAATAGTAACTTCATCCTTCAGTCCAACTGGACATTTGTGCCAAATTTGAAGAGTTTCTGTCCAGGATTTAGTGAGACATCGTGACGAACGCCATGGACAAAAACAATCCAAAAACTAAATGCCTCTGGTTTTTTGGCTGTCACTGGTGCAGAGGCATAAAAAACAAGGACACTGTTCCCTTCAATCTCTTCCACCCAGTCCCCAATGTATGACAAAGTATTAAAGGGATAGTTCAACATTTTTGCAAATTGGCCCATTGCCATAATCCCTATAGTCATAGCAGTAGGTTCGTTACCTTTAATTGTCAGTGCAAGCTATTTTTAGAACGGCGGAGCAGAGCCGTGAGCTGCTCAGAGCTACGCTACGGAGGCTCATGGGATTTCTTGGTTTCCCTCATCAACCTCATCAAATACACAATCCAACAACTCCACAACGCTCTGGTGGACAAGTTGTGACCTGCACATTCACCACGCTATGAGATAATAGCAGAACGTTACCAGACAGAGTTGTTTTAGAGGGAAATTCATGCAAAACCGCTGATGCACGTTGCCTTCAGGGACAGTTTTTCAGCAAGCAGTCTCTGCATTTACCTGCATTTACCTTAGCTCTGAGCAGTTCGCCGCTCCGCTCTGTGGTTCTAAAAATAGCTTACACCGACAATTATAGGTAACAAACCTACTGCTATGACTATAGGGATTATGGCAATGGGCCAATTTGCCAAAATATTGAACTATCCCTTTAAGTATTAAACCCCACAAACAGCTGATAAAGTCTATATTGGTGTATTGATTCCATGTGCTCCCAATCCTCCCAATCCTCTGGCCAGCTTCCTGCTTTGACACCTGTCCGTTATCTTGACAGGACCTCATCCAGTGTCCAAACCATGTTTTTTTTTGCTGCATGTTGTAGCTATGGTGATAGTATGTTGGGATGCCTCACAGGTTACAGCTTTGCTTGGGTTCAGATTTGTGCTGCAATGTTGAGTCTCTCGGGCAAGTCAGAGCAAGGATTTATTGCTGCGTGATAACCTAATAAAACAGTGGCCTAAAATATCACATAATCTGATCGCAGCCATAAGACTGAAGCCTCTTTAAAGGGGACATCCACTCTAAAAAAAAAACCAAAAAAAAAAAAAAACCAGAGCTCTAACACATTTATTGTGACTGAACACTAAAGTCAGTCTCGGTGCGTTTTTACACTCCCAGCAGCACCGAGGCCTGAATTCACAATGTAATCAGGAGAAGTTTTATTGGTACATTAATCAATAATAAAAGGATTAAATAGTGGCTGAATCATCTCTCTGGCTGTGCCTCATGTGTCTCATCCCAATGAGTTTTGTTTTGAATACAGGGCTGGGAGTATAGTGACTCATCGGCGTGGCTGATCTCAGAGCAGTTGCTCATTATTCAGTGTTTGTGGAGCTATTCCAGGTGACATTATCACCACAGTCTGTTTCTCTGCCTCAGATGGATGATCTCAAACTGAGCCATCCAACAATGTAGGCCTTTATTAAATAATATAGGACAAAGAGAAAACCTTCACCACTGTGGAACCGGTGATGACGGACATCTTTTGTTAACTCTGTTTGTGATTGATGGGAAGACAAGAAACAAGAGGGTGATATAAAGAAGGAACACTTCAGATTCATCTTGAAGCCTCAGTCGCTCTTGAACACACCAAACTCGAGGTTTTATAGCCAACATGAGAGGATTTCTACAGCTCCACCACCACAACAGATGATTAAGTAAAAATGTTTTTAATGTACTTAAAGCAGAAGTGAGTGGTCCGGTCGTTTTCGCTAATGCTGCGTTCCAGGCAGGCTTTTGAAATCGTAAATTACAGCTTCAAGTCACAACTTACGACTTTGTAGCGTTCCAGGCAACCCACTCGTGTTTTTCCGACCTGTTTTACCGGTGAAAGTCACTATAACGGACACTCGTAACTTCCGACCGTGAAGTCGTACCAGATCGAACTGGTACGACTTCACGGTCGGAAAAATACGAGTTTCCTTGAACGCACCATAACAGTCCTCGTCGCTACGTCACCACATTCACGGCGTTCCTTGGCTGCACACACAGCCCTGCATGCCGTTCTCTCTCCTCATTGGATAAAAACTGTAGGATACGATAAATGTTTTCTCTTCGGCTCAGAGCAGAGCAGAGTGACTGACAGACCCGTGTTTCAGTCCAAACACTCTATGTAAGTGATTGCTGTCGGAAGATATAACTATTTAAGACTTATATTAACACAAATATATCACTCACTTCTGCTTTAAGCGAGCTGTGTGTAGGACGATACAATAAACTTTATTGTCCCGTCATGAATGCCTTGACAGCCACAATGACAACAAACAATAGCTACATCCTCAGCCATACCAACACCAACAACATACATACATAACAGTATGGCACATGTCCCATAACATAACACAGTCATGGGATGTACTGTGCCGAGGACTCTGGTTCCGGAAGTGGTTCGAGTGATTTATGAACATATAAAGCTCAATAGACAATTTGCGTGTCACTTTTCATGTTGGAGTTTCGCCAATTTCCAAGCACAGTGGAAAAAATATGGTTTCTTAATAAAAATGAATGAAGACATCATCATCATCCCAGTATCCATGCAGCACAACTCCCAAAACACTGCAACAGTTTTAAATAATCATCTCATGTCCTATTGGATTTATTTAAACATTGACTGAAATAATACAATTAATAGACCTCTATTACCATTAGGCCTACCCACACATTAATCAAAATAAAATGAATGAATGAACCACACAAAGAGTGTGTTTCAACGAGTTGCAGCACAAGTTTAACGAGTAAGGAAAACAAATTTGATTGGTCGTTATCGAGCGGGCGGGATATTCTATGTTTGAGGCGAGACCGAGCTCGGTGTGTGTGTGTGTGTCTCAGACGTTTGATTGACAGATGACGGATCCAATATCAGTGGCTGATGAATCGTGCGCAGGCTGACGTATAATCCGTGCGCCTGCATTATCCAATGCGAAAAAAAACACCACACTTTCATCCCGGATTTAATCAAACATAGAATTTTGCACAAAGTTTGGCCTACATCATCTGATAGATGAGTTATTACACTAATGTTAGGACCCACAGTGGGCTCAAATTCAATTTTCTTTTCTGTACAGCTTTAAACATTGACTGAAATAATACAATTAATAAACCTCTATTACCATTCATTACCCACACATTAATCAAAATAAAATGAATGAATGAACCACACAAAATCAATGTAAGGTGTTTTTATTTCAATTTTTGGCAGTGATAATTCATCCTGAAGCTGTTGCAAGACAACCAAGAGGTCATCACAGATAGTTGAAATGACAATAAAAGGGGGGTTTGTGTGCACATGATGCCTAGATAAATTAAGCTTTTTTTTTTTTTAACCAATTGGATGAAAGCTTCAAGGCTTCATGAGGCCATCACTAACTGTGTGTTTTATTTTTGGTAAAAAAAAAAAAAGTGAACTATTCCAACATTTCCATGCTCTTTCTACTGAGGTAATACACTCTTTCAGTCAGTAGGTGGTGCTCTGCTGCTGTGTCGCGGACCCGTCCAGAGGGAATATAGCTGCAGGCTCTGCACATGCGCAGATGACAAACAGCCGAGCTCGAGCTCCGGGCCACTGCTAGTGACGACACCACTTCCGGTGCGGTCTCTCATCAACCCACAGGTAACGTTACCGCAAAACTCTGTGTAATAACATCCATAAACCTGCTCTCAAAGTAACACAGACGTGATGCAGTGTGGTGTAAGTGCAATATCAGTTAGTTTGTGTTGTTTTCTGGCCGTTTTTAAGTGTGTAGCACGTAACGCAACGTTTGTTTTATGGTTTTAGCAGCTAGTAGTCGAACGTCTCGGTGAGCGTCGTCATGGCGACAGTAGTTGCGAACCGGAAGTGACCCGGTCAGTTGTTTTATGTTTTATACACGTATTGTAGGCTACAGACGCTAATAAACAACAGTAACATGGTGTAATGTGATTAAATTAAACGTCCGTTGGTTCGTTCGCCAGCCTGTTTACAGCTGAGTGGACGGTGAGGGGAGAAATTAGTTTGAAACTGTTTTCACATTTCCTCGGTTCTCGCCGCCATGTTGTGGTGACGTCATCTTTGTCGCCATGGGCGCGCAAAAGTAAAAAAGCGCAGTGTAACCTTTTTATTTTATTGGGAAAATTTCACATCCATAAAGCTAAGATCCCCTAAACAACCCCATTATTTATGATGTTTTTAATTCATATGAAACTTTATTTTGAGTCTCTGAAATAGTCTATATTGATGATAATAAGAGGAAATGTTCACCAGCCCGTCAGTTTTATTCATACTCCTAACTTATTTAGGTTTGTCTGCCACTTTATAGCTTCTCTTATTCCTATTTATTTATTTAATTATATTATTATTTATGTATTTATTTATTTATTTATTTATTTCATTATCTGTATAATCTAATCTTTTTCGTCTCTCATTTCATGTTTGTCTCATTTGTGTTTTGCGATTTGGAAATGTCTGATTGTTTGTATGTCACCTATTGTTGTAATAATTGTGAAGTAAAGATTTTTAAAAAAAATAACAGAGCAGTGCAGTAGATAGATAGTAGTAAAAACGTTTTACACTATGTGTTTAATGGGTGTTAACAAGGTTATATTTGTTAATGTGTCAGTTGTAGGCTAACTACAGTCTATTGTAGTAACTGCTGGTAAAACCGACTTGGTGTAATTTGTTATAACTATAGTGGTTAGTTTGGTATCAACTTGTGTTTATCTTCCTTTAGCCTATTCTGAATGTTTTTTGTCATTTAATGTAGTTATAGCAGTAGCTATAATCATTTGTTTTGATGGGATATTTTAGTGTTGCTGCAATTTGTACATAATGAGGATTTGAAGATGGTGCTGCTCAGATATAAACAAGCTCCTGTCTGTTCAAGATGTTAACACTGGTTCTCTGTTTATCAATCAGCTTAAATATATTTTTACCCAAGAGGAGTGAAACTAAACCAAAAGCTCTGAGTTGAATATTCGTGCTGCGTTTAAAGACACTTTTACAACAAAAAAAAACCCCACCGACAATCATGATTGTGCTGAGTGTTTCCTGTTGTGTGTACCTGTGTGTGATTCACAGTCTTTATTACTTGAAGAATAACTGTTGATAATCTAAAACAGGGCAACCGACCCAAACGGAGAGTGAAAGTAGAGAAGAAGCGACGTCCTCCTCCTCCTCCTCCTCCAGGCAGCTTGTGTCCTCCAGAAAACTGAAACCCTTCCCATGTCTCCCTCCATTATTCAAGGTAAGGCCTGTTTTAGCTCTGTGGCTGTAGCTGCAGCCTTGACACAGTCAGGTGATGGCTCGGGGAAAGGACACATTCGTCCTTGCCGGCCGGCCCTCAACCCGTCGTCGCCGTTAAGCCCCGTGCATATGAACGGGTGGCGAGCCGTCCCTCATTTCCTGTCATGCCGTCATTGAAACCTCAAATTACGGCGCCATGGTGGAATTGATGAGCTGTCACGCTCGACCCTGCCGAGCTGTCAGGGGGGCTGACACCCTGAAATGAGCGAGTTCGGGCAAAGTGGCAAACAGCTTAATTTTCTGAGGGGACGGTGACATTTTGACGGCCGAGGGGCCGCGGCGCGCGCTGGGATAATGTATGCAGGCTTTAATGTGAGTGGGAGCACGTAGATGAGGGGTTTCACTCTGAATGCATATTAGATTTTAATCAACACTTAATTTTCAGATGTTAATATAACAAATTAACAAAAGACAATTAAATGTCAGCGTCTTGGAGGAAAGTGATGAGGAAACAAAGTGTTTAATAGCTGTTGATGACATGTTTGTCTTGTGTCTCTCTGTGACAAGAGGAAATGTAAAGATGAGACGTCAGAGGGGAGGCAGGGGTCACGTCATCACGATACAATTGCATTGCGATGCTTAAATAAAAGAAAATCTCTGATGGATTCGTAAAAAGCAAAAGTCACGTCCGTTTTTTGTTCATCAATACTTAAATAAGAATTAAATCTGCTCCAGTTCATGAGTCAGTGTGTCAGGCTGAGCTGCAAGATGTGAGTCTGCTTCACGTAACAGGGAGAGGAGACGATGTCATAACCTATAAACTCCTGGGTTTTGTATTGAACTGATGACAAAACGTTCATTCTTTGTCCTGCAGAGGAAAATGACGACGAGCTTGTTGCTTTTCAGTTGTTGTTGCCTCTGACGAAGCATAGCAAGACATTTTAAGACGTGCAGAATCTCTTCTATTTCTCTATTTTGCACAAAATCTTCAAAGTGTTTCCAAATTTCCTTTTAAGCTTCCAGTTTGTTTTTCAACTTATCCTTTATTCTCACACTGGACGTAGACTGAGCCATGTTCTTGATCCAAACACTGGTCCATCACTTTCCTTCCAGTTGACCCCTGTATCATGTCTTTTTAGTCCTGCAAAGTGTCCAACAACGACCTCTGTCTTTGCCTAAACTCAACCAAGTACCACAGGTTGTTAAAATCTGTCCAAACCTTAACTGTACATGCAGTGGCTCAAATTTTTCTAACAGTTTTAATGTTTTATTGTTTTATTTCAAGGACTCGTTAAAATTTGTGCACACACATGAATTTCTGCTTAGGTGTCCCAAATTATTTTGCTTGCACATATTAAATTTCAGTCATATCTACAGGTATGACATAATGCAATATTTGCGATGCACTGGTCGATATTGGATTCAGTATTGGATATTAAGTTTTAGATGTTGCCCACAATGACATTTAATTACAGTTTGGTTTACATAATACTGTAAGAATAATAAAAAATACATACAGTAATATTTATATACCACTTTTCTAAGGCATTCAAAGATGCTTATTGTTTACATGTATGAATTATATAATAATACTCCATGTCAAGATCTACCACAGACGAATGTTTTTCAGATATTATTTTACAATAATATCTGCAGAACCAGCATAAAAATGATTTGACGATGTTCTACAACTCAGTGATTTCATTTGATTGTGTGAAGTTTTCACGTTACTCAGCAGTGAAAATGACACATTTTCTTCCTACAGGGTTTTTACTCGGTAGAAATTGTGAAAAATAGTCGTATTTGCAGAGTTTTCTCTGCAGAAACAGCCCCCGCTCCGTCTGAAGTCCTGGCTCCTGTGATGTGGCTTCAGCTTCACATTTCAATATACACACACACACATATATATATATGTATATTTCATCCCATCGGTCATGACGCTCCACTTATAAGGACAAATAAAGGGCGTGTTGAATAATAAGTGGTTCTTACGGGTGCTTGATAATATTCAGTGAGGATTTCAGTAATTCTCCTTTTCCTGGGCATCAGCAGAAAAAAAAAAGGAGCTACAGTAGAGACGCGGCAGACGAAAGGAGGGTAAAAATAGACTGAATAGCAATGAGGCAACTTTCCTCTCGCCTGGAGCCGTGCGTGAGTCAAAGTGGGGGTTGCTTCTCCTCATAAGGACCTCGCTCGCTCTCGCAGCTCCTCAAGGTTTTAGGAGGGAATCATTTTTACCCAATCTAATCCCAGTCCAGCCCAACGCGCTCTCCCTCTGACAGGCCTCGGTCCTGCTGCTTTCGGATAAGAAGGAAAAAAGTGGGACAAGATACTGGCACACATCGGAGGGAAGGAGGGAGGGATGGAGCCTCGACCCACAGCGCTCATCTCCTTCTCCAATATTCTGTCTCGATTTTGGGGCATTTTGATGACGCCGAATTAATCTGAATTAATCTCGCTTTAACCAAACCCCCCTCCCCTCCTCTTCTTCCTTCCACCCCGACCGCTGGCGAGACAGACAGTGAGCGGAGATGTGTTGTGGAGGATGATTGTGGAAACATCTCCAGGGGGAGCTCCCCACCCCCCCACACCCCTCCCTCCTCATGATTAATTTGAAGTTTACTGTTTGTGATTAACATGCGAGAGGCCTGCCAGCTTCTGATTAGATGCATGCTCAAGTTATATCGCCCAGAATATTATTTACACTTTAGTTAGCGAGCGGATGGATTGCCCCTTACCCAGGGTGCTTGCTGCTTTACAGCAGGAGAAAAACCTTGAATTAAAGATTACTAACATTACATATCCTTAGTGGTGCAGCAGCAGCAGCAGCAGCAGCAGCAGCAGCAGCCAGCCGGAGACACGCTGCCCCGAAAACAAATGTGAAATACATGAGTGTGAACGTGAAGGGAATCTGAGAGGAGGCTGCACACACACACACACACACACACAGCTCAGTCTGCTGGAGATTATGTTTGTTTAAAACTCATCTGCAGCAGTAAATACGGGTTGTTGGAAACATTACTGAGACCAGATTACTTTCTCTCTTTTTTTTTTTTTATATAATGAGCCATGTTGTTTATTTAGTTGCAAATATGTTGATACTGAACATATGAGCTTTTGTTTTCCACCTTGATGTCAGATCTGGCCACACAACATCCAGTTGTTGTAACTACACCACAACACTCTTGGTTCAGAACCTCTTTTTTCTACGCATTTTGTGTAAATTAAAGTGCTTTTTTTCTTACTTTTAAAAAGGAACGATGCAGGATTTTTTACCTTAATAAACCAGCTCCAGAGTCCTAGTTCTGGTTAAATCAATGACTTGTAAATAGTTCCAGGGAGAATGGAGCGTCTCTTGGCTGAAAACCAACCTTGTAAGATCAGAGCCTCCGACCCGGTGTCCCAGCTCTCGTCTCTGCGGCACCGCCACACAAACGTAACGCGCCCCGTAACCCGTAATCTCTTGTTGATGACAGATAAGACTACACAGATATACACATGGTAACATGGTAGATGATAAATAACCTTATCCACCGCTCCATGGATTGATTTCTCACCGGCTTCTTTGTAAACCAATGCACATGGAGGAGAGGAGGGTTAGCAACCTAAGGGAAAGAGAGTTCAGTTTTAATTAAAGCAGAAGTAAGCGATATATTTGTGTTAATATAAGTCTTAAATAGTTATATCTTCCGACAGCAATCACTTACATAGAGTGTTTGGACCGAAACACGGGTCTCCCAGACCCTCTGCTCTGCTCTGAGCCCAGGAGAAAACTTTTCTCGTATCCTACAGTTTTTATCCAATGAGGAGAGAGAACGGCATGCAGGGCTGTGTGTGCAGCCAAGGGACGCCGTGAATGTGGTGACGTAGAGACGAGGACTGTTATGGTGCGTTCAAGGAAACTCGTAACTCGTGTTTTTCCGACCTGTGAAGTCATACCAGTTCGATCTGTTTCCAGTCTTTGTGCTGAAGCTAATCAAAAAACCTGGTTAGCTACTCTAGCTTAGATGCTAAAGAAAAGAGGGTAACCCTTTAATTTACAGGCCGCTAATTATGTGATAATGTCAACAAATAGCCAAGAAATAGGCTAACAATTAATTGCGTAGTAATGTCATGTTTTTCATAAAGGCACAAGATTACACATATTTATGCTTAGAATTTTTTGGGAAAGGTCCGAATTTTTCTTTTCTTTTTTTTTTCTCCATCAAGTTCTTGCAATTGACTGATATTTCTGAGCTATTTCTACCCAATCAATCGTTATTTCTTGGCAATATTTCTCAACATTACCACTGTACAACATCGACCGTTATTTCTAGGCTGTTTCTAGACATTAGCTATGATGGAATTGATTGTTATTTCTTGGCTATTTCTTGATATTACCACGTAATTAGCGGCCTGGCTGTAAATTAAAGGGTTATAGAAAAGTGTTTCAATTCAATATCTCTACAGCTAGGCTATATGTTAGATTAAAAGATGTAAGATGCAGTAACTGTTTTTGAGATGTTGTTTTTAAAGTAACCAGGCTAATACTTAGAACTCTTTGTTCTAAGGCTAACAAAATCCTGGCTCCATTAGCCCTGATGCTAATGGCAAAGTGTCCCATTTGAACATCTCTACTGCTACACTTTAAATCACTTTGCTTCATAAGGACACCAGACAGAGCTTGCACATTCCAGATGAGATCTCACCAAAGCTTTATATAATGGTAAAACAATTTCCTTACTTAGATTTGTAAAAGATCGTTTTATTATGGCCACCTTTGAATTTGCTATTTTAACTTTTTCACAAATATGTTTTTCTATATATTCTAATGAACTATCAACCACCACACCTATATCCTTTTCCTCTTCTACGTCCTGGACCTGTAGCAAAAGAACCTAATATCTCAACATTTCTCCACATTTCTATTAGGAGATCAGTAATATCTGTACCTGTTGTAAACAGCATGGACCTGTGTGTGTGTGTGTGTGTGTGTGTGTGTGTGTGTGAGTGTGAGTGTGAGCTTTGCGGGACAGTGAGTCTATATAGCGATGAGTCATTTCACTGCTACAGCAGCCGATTGCCTGTTGGCCTCATGCAGTCGGTGGCGTTATAAAACAGAGCATCTCCCAGACAGACGCTCTGTGGAACAGCTGTCAGGTTCACACTTTACAGAGCTGCTACAACTTTAATGAAGCGCTGGCCTGTCAGGGAAACCTTAACGTACAGATGTTACTGGTTCAAATTTGCGGACTTCACGCGTGGTCCACGCGAGACGGCACAAGACTCATGCATTTTTTTTCTTTGGCGAGACAAGAGGTTTTAATGAAAAGCCTCAATGTGCCAAAACAACCGCCAGGTGGCATCTGTGAGAACGGAGGACGACAGGCGGATGACTCAGTGATCTGTGCAGTAATCCACAGCTTAAACTCTAGGCTATTAAACTAGAACTAACTACTGTATACACTGCCTAAATCACAGAAACTATTGTAATATGATAAAGCCTGTCTTGCTTTATGACTTGATGATTATGTATCACATATCGCCGCGATTAGGAGTGGCGCTGTTCATGATACAGAATACAAGAGGATGAAAGGAGAACTAGCTGCAGACAGTAAATAATATAGTAGCCTAGTTTTTCAATGACAAAATGTAACGACGGCAGCTACAGTAGACTATAGCCCACGTCTCACTCTCTTTTTTCGGTCATCTGTCTCGTCATCTCCAAAATGTGTTTTTAAAATGAGCCAACTACAGTACTGTGCAGTAGTGCCGCAGATTTCTCACTCCGCACCTTGTTTGAGAGTGCAGCTGGATGATTTCTTGTGAATGAACGGGTCTGTGTCACTTTGGGGCTGGGCGATAAAACATAGGATAAATAACTTTCCCTCGATAGAAGACGCGGCCGATACAAAGTGACACCGTCAGCCATGCAGCCGGCCTGGACTTTTTATTTTTAATTATGAAGGATCATCTGCGCAAGGCAAAGATGATAGCATCAACAAAACACGGCGTAACACACGCGGCTGTATGGGACAGGCTTTTATTTAATTCAGAACAAACCGCTTAGCAAAAATGGAAAATATAGTCTATAATAATTAATTGATCTGTTGTTTGGCCACTGTTTGAAAATAACCCGAATTATGAGCAAATAATCTGATCCAGAACAGCAGTCATAATCAGACTTCTTCTAAATAAACCTAAACATTAAATAACTGGGTCAGGTCGGACCATGGGGTTATTTTTTCTCTTCTTCTTCACAGGAGAAAATGAGGTGCGCTGCGCTCACGGACGCGTTGATGTTTTGTGATTTATCTGCTGCCTTGACTCTGCCCTTTATACATGTGCGTTCAGATTAACAATAAGACAAGCCATGGTTGAGTTTATTGAGTTTTAGCTGCTCAATCTCATTGTTTCAAAGAAAATGGATTGATTTTTATAACGAAATGAAACGAAAACAATATTATATTGATACATTGTTGTAAAAAAAATCCAAAAGAAACGAAAATGAACTAAAGAAAATAACTTTCACACACACACATTAAAACAGTGCGATTGGTTGAAAGCTGATAATTAGCCATGTGCTTATAAGCTGATTGGCCGAAACCAAGAACAAAGCCGCGTGAATGGCCAATCGCCATGTGTTAACATTTCCATATTCCGCACATTCTGTGACAAACTGTAAACTGTTTTCTTGTCTGTAACAACATCTATTGCACGTCTGTCCGTCCTGGGTGAGGGATCCCTCCTCTGTTGCTCACCCTGAGGTTTCTCCTGTTTTTCCCTGTTAAAAGGGTTTCCATGGAGTTTTTCCTCAGTCGATGTGAGGGTCTAAGGACAGAGGATGTTGCTACGATGCCATGTAAAGCCCTTTGAGACAAACTGTTTGTAAAAACGGGCTATACAAATAAAATTGCCTTGCCTTGCCTTGCCTTAACGGCCGACATGTAAATCAGCTGTTTCGATGGGCGTTATATGAATAGAGATGTTAATGTGGTACTTTGCACATATAGGCTACTTTCTGTAACTGGAAGAAAAACAGCCAGCTGGAAGAATGTGTTGCCTAAATCTTTTACTGTGTGGGAGATCTCCACCAACGTAGCCGGGGAGAAAGTGATCAAAAGTTGTATTGTGTGTTTAGTGCAATAATAATATGACCTAACAACAGATGAATTCGTACATAAACAGGTCCTAAATTATGAAATGTCATAGTTTTGAAGTTTAGAGACAAAACAGGTTTTATTGTCAGTAGTCGCTGGAGGGACGATTGATACAGCTGTTTCAAATGTCCCTCACGCCACCGTGCGTAGTGATTGTGGTCACACTGCGCGATCAATATCTGTATATAAATCACCAAATTAATAGCCTAACTGTTTTGCAATGAACAACAACCGATTTGAATGAACAACATGTATTTTTAATAAACACCACATATTTTTAATGTTCGTGTTTATGACGTGAATCAACAGATATTCAGCAAAGTGAGGGGAAAATGCCGAGGGAAAAATGACAATTAGTTCAACTGTGTATCCATAAACATGACTTAGGGCAGGGAAATAAGTAAATTAAATGAAAATGCAGTTGTCCAACAACTCGTACAAAAGAAGAAAGGCGAGTTTAATCGAAATGCGGATCTTGACAATTGCGCACGGGACAAAAATATTTATTTGACCTATTTATATTGTGAGAAATTATGTGACATTTTGGCAATAACAAGTACACTAGTATGTTGTCCGATATGCTTCATAAAAACGAGAGTAATGTCAGTAGTTTCTGTTTAAAACATGCTGTTTCAACCGTCCCTCCTCTGTGTCTCAAACGACCCGCATAGGTGGGGCGTTTGAGACAAATGTCAACTTACGTTCAAAGTTATAAAACAGCGCGATCATCCAACATATGTGTTAAATTACACTTGTAACTAAGAAAATACACATGTGAGTTGTTGATCACATGATAAAAATGTTTGTGTACATAACGTCATCTTTGAAAAAGACGTTTAAATGAAAAGTGTATCAATCGACCCGGCTCTCCCCTAGACTATATTTTCCATTTTTGCTAAGCGGTTTGTTCTGAATTAAATAAAAGCCTGTCCCATACAGCCGCGTGTGTTACGCCGTGTTTTGTTGATGCTATCATCTTTGCCTTGCGCAGATGATCCTTCATAATTAAAAATAAAAAGTCCAGGCCGGCTGCATGGCTGACGGTGTCACTTTGTATCGGCCGCGTCTTCTATCGAGGGAAAGTTATTTATCCTATGTTTTATCGCCCAGCCCCAAAGTGACACAGACCCGTTCATTCACAAGAAATCATCCAGCTGCACTCTCAAACAAGGTGCGGAGTGAGAAATCTGCGGCACTACTGCACAGTACTGTAGTTGGCTCATTTTAAAAACACATTTTGGAGATGACGAGACAGATGACCGAAAAAAGAGAGTGAGACGTGGGCTATAGTCTACTGTAGCTGCCGTCGTTACATTTTGTCATTGAAAAACGAGGCTACTATATTATTTACTGTCTGCAGCTAGTTCTCCTTTCATCCTCTTGTATTCTGTATCATGAACAGCGCCACTCCTAATCGCGGCTATCAGGCTGTCAGCATTGTCCCCAAAACGTCTGAGCAGTATTTAGTACGGTGCTGCCACCTAGAGGAAAACAGTTGTGGTGAAAAGTCACGCGATCACGCGATCCTGCAGTGCAGGAAAAACCCCGCAATTTTGAACCAGTAACATCTGTATGCTGTTTAAAGTGTCTGAGGAAGCAACCCACGCTGGCCACGTCCCATGTTTATTTTATGTTCATGAACACAAATTTATTTCTTCTTTTTAAAATAAATTTCTGTTTATTATTGTTTCTTTTCTTTTTCTAAATCCTACTCCAATTAAATGTAATTACAGTCACACATGGCCCAACCTGCATGCTCTGAACTTGATGGGCTCCAACATCCTCCTCACTTACTGCGTCATGGCGCACGTGACCTGTAAGCCTTAAATCGACATCCCTTGCTTTTTAGATTTTAGTATCTGAACTTTGTATTATAATCTACCCAAACTCTGTATTTTAACCTATTTATTGCACTCACCGCCAGTGGCGTGCACAGACTTTTTGAAGGGCAGGGGCGATTGGGAAGAAAAGGGCACTTATAGCGCGTCCTCACTACTGAAGAGGGCACTTTAGCACGTGTTTTGGCTCCTAGAGGGCACATTAGCACGCGTTTTGGCTGCCATGAGGTCACTTTAGGACGCGTTTTGGCTTCCAAGACGGCACTTTAAGGCGTGTTTTGGCCCCCATGAGGTCACTTTAGGACGCGTTTTGGCTCCAAGAGGGCACTTTAGCACGCGTTTTGGCTCCTACAGGGCACTTTAGCACGCGTTTTGGCTCCTAGAGGGCACTTTAGCACGCGTTTTGGCTCCTAGAGGGCACTTTAGCACGCATTTTAGCTCCAAGAGGGCACTTTAGCACGCGTTTTGGCCCCCATGAGGTCACTTTAGGGCGCGTTTTGGCTTCCAAGAGGGCACTTTAAGGCGTGTCTTGGCTCCCTGGGGCATTTTAGGGGGAGCGACTGCCCCCCTTGCCCCCCCCCCCCCCCCCCCCCCCCCAGTGCACGCCACTGCTCACCGCACTTCCTTTCTTTCTCTTTTTTTTGTGTATGCTTGCCATTGATACTGTGTATATTCTGGTGTGCATGTATGTATTGTATGTACAAGGCAGTTGTTTCTTCCTGTGCCAGTACTTGCCCAAGACAAATTTCCCTTGCAGGACAAATAAAGTTTATTATTTGATTTGATGTGTAGTTCCAGATGTTGAACCATGGCTGCAGAGGACCAGCTCCCTTCGTCCATATTGGACAATCCCACCATGCAAAAGACTAAAGCTATGGGCTGTGTGCTGTGGTTTGCACTGTCCCACTGCAGCAGGAAGCTAAGCTTCTGGGTTGGATTTGGGGACCGAGGTTTTTTTTTTTTTTCTGTGGGAGGTTGATTGGCTCTGTGATAGACAGGTGACTTGTGCAGGTGAACCCCACTCCACCTTCACTCTTTGTTAGCTTGGATTGGCTCCACCCCCCCAAACCACCACACCCCCCCACCTCTGCAACACTGCATGGATGAGCATGTGTAGACAATAGATGGATGGATGCATCAAGGTTTCTATCGCTCGCTGGAACAAAAGGGGTCTGGACCAAACCGGGAAAACTGGACCCTGTGATTAAAACCCCAATTAAATGGCATTGATTTGAACTGAGCAAAAAGAAAAGAAAGGAGATGGAAGAAGAGGAGGAGGAGGAGGAGGAGGAGGAGACAAAGGGGCAAAGAATAGGATGAGGAGGAGGAAGAGAGAAGAGGAGCGTGGGATGAGGGAAACGGTGAAGACGAGGAGAAAGAGGGAGAACACACACACACACACACACACACACACACACACACACACACACACACACACACACACACACACACACACACACACACACACACACAGAGGTGACTGACTGTGACGTCAGAGCGGAGCCCAGCTGACTCGCTCCCTGACCGACCGACCAGCCTCCCCTCGCGCTCCCCTCGCCTCGCGCTCCTCGCTCTCTGCTCATCCAGCAGTTCAACTCCACGCGGCGGCTGCTGCGGCTGCACGAGCCTTTTAAACACAGAAGAGGAGGAGGAAGAAGATAAAGATAAAGAAGAGGAAGAAAGGGGAAGAAAACGGGGGAACTGACGCGGAGAGATAGAGACGGCTCACCAGAGGAGGAGGAGGAAGGAGGAAGGAGGTGCAGCGTCCTTTTGTCTGTCTCATCTCATCCGGACACTTTGACACACAACTGAGGAGGATTTGTTGTGTGTTTGTCTTGGCTGCGCTCCCCCCACCTCCTCCTCTCTCTCTTTCTCCCCCCTCCTTCTCTCTCTCTCTCCTTCTCTCTCTCCCCTCTCCTTCCCTCCCTCTCTCTCTCTCGCTCCCTCCCTTCCCAGCCTCGGCCAGGTGTTGCATCTGATCTGAGAGAGCGCGAGCCCCTCGTGTCGATGGAGAGGCGCGCGAGAAGGAGCTCGCGGCTTGAGGAGCTCGCGCTGCACTCGACTCTGATCTGATCCTGTCCGCGCGGAGCCTCGATCTATCAACAAACAAGTTCAATTTTTCATTTTTCATTTTTTATTTTAAAGAAACAGATTCTGACGACGGATTTTTTCCCCTTTTCCTTTTTTTTCTTTCTTTCTTCCATCGCTGCGGATTTTACCGGATTTCTCTTTATCGTTGCAGTGGGAAAAAACAACAAAACAACGGGAGTTAACGTGAACATTTTTGTTTTTTTTGTGGCACCATACGGGGAAAAAAGAAGAATGAAATAGCCCAATGGCACAGTAGACGGGTCCAGGTGTGCCAACATCACCAAACGCATCGCTGCGCCCTGACACCGCTTGCATCCAGAACTAGTTTTTTCCCCTCTTCTTGTTCTTCTTTTTTCTCATCTTATCTCCACGGATCATCCCGGTTCTCCGTGGCAGCCGCGTGGGCTCCCTGATGGTGCGGACGGTCGGTGCGCCGCGGTGTCAGTCAGGGGGGTGAAGAAGGTTGTGATGCTGGTGATGGTGATGGTGAAGGTGGTGATGATGATACTACGCTGCTGGTTAATTCATCCCGGAGATGCTTTTCTTCCACTCGAGTCGTCGGATTCACGGGCTGTTGTTTCTGTTTCTCCAGTGGGATGATGATCGTTCGCGTGACAATGACCTCCAACTCCAACAACTGCGCTTTATTATTATCAGTACTAGTACCCCGTGCCGTGCTCGCCGCGCCCCCGGTTCGATTTCGATGCCTACGACAGGACGTCGTCGTCGTCGCTGTCATCTCCCCCCCAACAAAAAAATCATCGCTGAGCTAACTAAGGGAGGGAAACTACCAATAGGATAAGAGAAGAGGAGAAAAGGACAGTAATAACAACAGTAGCAACAACTGGTGGTGGTGATGGAGCTGTCCGAGGTCCGGTGTTCGAGCGCCAGTGAGGAGCTGTACACCATCAACAAGACACCGAGCAGCAGCTGCAGCAACAACAGCAACAGCAGCGGTGGTGGTGGTGGTGGTGGTGGTGGTGCGGCGCGACCCAAGCGGCTGCTGTGGCAAAACGCGGTGCGGCACATCACCGAGCAGCGGTTCATCCACGAGCAGAGCGGCGGAGGAGGAGGAGGAGGAGGAGGAGGTGGGGGAGGAGGAGGAGGAGGAGAGAGGGGGGTGAAGGACGAGCCCTACGACCCCAGCAGCAGCAGCAGCGGCGGCCACCACCAGCGGAGGAAGGAGTCTGCCGGGCGGACGTCGTCGTCGGTGGCGGCGGGAGGAGACAACCGGCACAACAACGGCGGCACCAAGGTTGACAAATGTTATAAATGTCTATTTTTTATTTATTTTATTTTATTTTATTTTAATGTTGGACGATACATAGCCTACAACATTGCCACAAAGAATGAAAAATGCGATGCATAATACAAGACGTCTATGTCCCTGGTCAGGCTAAAGAAGGCTAAAAGATACCGAATACCGTTACAATAAGTGCAATAATACAAATAATACAGTGAATAATACAGATATCATGAATAAATAAACACAGCTACAAAATTTAGATTAAGAAGTTGCACAGATTAAATACATTAAACATTAGTAAAATGCTGTATTGACAGTGACTTGAGAGAAGTTAAAGTCTCCTCTCCTCCTCTCATCTCCTTCTCTTTCTCCTCCTCCTCCTCCTCCCCATCCTCTCCTCCTCGTCTTCATCTCTCCATGTCCTCCTACTCTCCTCTCCTCCTCTATCCTCTCCTCCTCCCCCCATCCTCCTCTCTTCTTCCTCTCTTCTCCTCCTCCTCCCCCCATCCTCCTCTCTCCTCTCCTCTCCTCCCCTCCTCTCGCCCCCTCTCCTCTCCTCTCCTCTCCTCTCCTCTCCTCTCCTCTCCTCTCCTCTCCTCTCCTCCTCCTCCTCCTCTCCTAAGTGAAAACCATTTGCAGCTTTCTGACGTATTGTTGATGTTAGTTTCCATAAGTTGCCGGTCACACAAACTGAAACTCAAACAGCGGTTGTTGTTGTTGTTGTTGCTGTTCGTCTGGTCTTTAACTCACTGTTTCAACCGGCACAACAACAACGGCGGCACCAAGGTTGACAAATGTTAAATGTCTATTATTTTTTGCTCGGTATTTGCTGAGTATGTACATGTAGGTGTGTGTATGTGTGTGTAGATCGCATGTATGCTTGTTTGTTTATGTAAAGGTACTGTATACAGTGGCGTGCACAGGAGGGGGGCAGAGAGAGCGGTCGCCCCCCCCCCTCGTGGCCCAATTGTTGAAAACTGCGTGCTAAAGTGCCCCCTAGAAGCCAAAATGCGTGCTAAAGTGCCCCCTAGAAGCCAAAATGCGTGCCAAAGTGCCCTCTAGGAGCCAAAATGCCCTTTAGGAGCCAAAATGCCCTCTAGGAGCCAAAACGTGTGCTGAAGTGCCCTCTAAGAGCCAAAACGTGTGCTAAAGTGCCCTCTAGGAGCCAAAACGTGTGCTAAAGTGCCCTCATGGGGGCCAAAACGTGTGCTAAAGTGCCCTCTAGGAGCCAAAACGTGTGCTAAAGTGCCCTCTAGGAGCCAAAACGTGTGCTAAAGTGCCCTCTAGGAGCCAAAACGTGTGCTAAAGTGCCCTCATGGGGGCCAAAACGTGTGCTAAAGTGCCCTCTAGGAGCCAAAACGTGTGCTAAAGTGCCCTCATGGGGGCCAAAACGTGTGCTAAAGTGCCCTCTAGGAGCCAAAACGCGTGCTAAAGTGCCCTCTAGGAGCCAAAACGTGTGCTAAAGTGTCCTCTTGGGAGCCAAAACACATGTTAAAGTGCCCTCTTGGAAGCCAAAACCTGTGCTAAAGTCGTGCCCTCTAGGAGCCACCTCTAGGAGCCAAAACATGTCCTCTTCAGTGGCGAGGATATGTGCCTTTTTTTTTTTCCTTTTTGCCCCTGCCCTTCAAAAAGTCTGTGCACGCCACTGACTGTATATATTTACATGTATGGTGTAAAGGTTAGGGCATCTATAAGCTTGTAGCTTCAGCCCTGAACCTTTCGATCAGCCATGCAGCCCTGCAGCCCCATGTCAGTGGCATTTCAGCCTCCGGTCTGGTCCACCGAGCTGCCGCTACGACTGGGAGAAAAAAACGAGATCGCTGTGTTTTGAATTGACCCTTTGCGTAAGCCCCGCCCCCTTGGTTACTGTTGCTACGCCGGGCAAGCTTTCACTCCCAGCCATGCTCCTGGCAGTATTTGGTATCGATTTCAAAGGAAATATCAGCACATTTCTGCATAAACTGTTCTGAGATAATAGAGAGAAGAAGTCACAAAGATCATTCAGAGTTTTCAGTGACGTGACTCGCGCAGGAGGATAAAACATCTGTTCAACGACACGACTGGACAATGTACAGAGCAGCAGTAAGGGCTGGTCATTTTACCGTCTATCAACCGGCGAAGACTTAGGTCATCTCACTGGTTGTCAAACTGCAAGTTTTTGGGCGATTGTGAACCACATACTGCTGTTTTTTTTCTCCCACCGCTGTATCAGTCAGTGAAAGGAGGATCCCTTGCCTAAAAGCCCAGGTAAAAGCCGTAAAAGTACAGCTGTCATTCCGGCTGTGAACATATGGTTATCCCATAGACTGTAAAAAGAATGGACGTAGCATCCGTGACGTCACCCATTGGTTTTGGGGAGTCGTTTTTGTGACTCCAATATGGCGGCCTGGACAGCGCCATGTTGGATTGGCCGGCCGAGAACCCGCCCACTGGCCTCGAAGCAGCTGTCCACGGAGCTGCTCGGACCTGTCACTCAACGTTTCCGCGCCCTAATTGGCCAGAGTTTTAACCTAATAACAGTAAAACGGTTAAACGAGTTAAAAAAAAATTCACCCCCCTCAGAGTGTGTGCGGGGGTAGAAACTATCGATTGAGAAAAAAAACCGTTCTGACACCAGGCTTTTAACATGTTTATTGAGGATGTAAAGTCGGCGATTTTAACATGGGGGTCTATGGAGAATGCTGCTTTCTGACACCAGCCCCCAGAGGAAGCCGAGGGGATTGCAGTTTTTTGAACACGGAAGTGAGCTTCACTTCTCAGACCGTCAACTGCCCCCTTGGGTTATCCCCATATTGCTCAAGTCGAAAAAAAAAGTCAGCTCGTATCTGAACATCTCTATATTGCTGCCGCCGCCGCCGCCGTAGTAGCAGCAGCAGCAGCAGCAGCAGCAACAACAACATCCTTCTCTACAAACAAATGTTTTTCGTCCACAAAAGCAAACGTAATGACTCAACTGCGGAAAGCTTGCCAGGCCTATAGTTACGGTTGCTAACATAGGATTGGACAATAGCCGTTTGTGGGAGGAGTTGGCGAAGGGTCAATTTGACTGCAGTAACCCGTTTTTTGGCCACATTCTTCTTACGTATGTCCCCTTTAAACTCCAACTCCAACTCCAGGTGTTCCCGGCGGAGCGCGCCAGCAGCGACCTGGGCTTCCTGCAGATCGACGTGGCGCCGAGCAACTCGGACTTCTTCCTGAACTGGGGCTACACGTACCGCGGCGTCATCTTCCCCACGCTGCGCAACGCCTTCAAGTCGCGCGACCTGGAGCGGCTGTACCAGCGCTACTTCCTGGGGCAGCGGCGCAAGTCGGTGGTGGTGATGAACATCCTGGACGTGGTGACCAAGCTGACGCTGCTCGTGCTGCACCTGACGCTCGCCACGGCGCCCATGGACCCCATCAAGGGCACGCTGCTCGGCTTCTTCACGGGCATCGAGGTGGGGATGTCCTCCTTCTGCTCCTCTCCTCCTCTCCTTCTGCTCCTCCTCTTAACCATCATCATCTCTCCTCCTCCTCCTCCACCCTCTCCTCTCTCCTCCTCGTCTTCACTGCTCGGCTTCTTCACGGGCATCGAGGTGGGGATGGATGTTATCATCATCTCTCCATGTCCTCCTCCTTCTGCTCCTCTCCTTCTGCTCTCCTTCTGCTCCTCCTCTTTACCATCATCATCTCTCCTCCTCCTCCTCCTCCTCCTTCACCCTCTCCCCTCTCCTCCTCTCCTCCTCGTCTTCGCTGCTCGGCTTCTTCACGGGCATCGAGGTGGGGATGCCATCATCTCTCCATGTCCTCCTTCTGCTCCTCTCCTCCTCCTCTCCTTCTGCTCCTCCTATTCCTCTCCTCCTCTTCTCCTCTCCTCTCCTCCTCTTCATCATCTCTCCATGTCCTCCTCTCCTCCCCCCATCCTCCTCTCCCCTCCTCCTCTTCTCTTCTCCTCTCCTCCTCCCCCATCCTCCTCTCCTCTCTTCTTTCTCTCCCCTCTCCTCCTCCTCCTTCTTTCCTCCTCCTCCTCTCCCCTCTTCTCCTCTCTCTTCTCCTCCTCCTCTCCCCTCTTCTCCTCTCCTCTCCCTCCTCTTCCTCCTCCTCTCCTCTCATCCTCTTCCTTCTTTCCTCTCCTCTTGTCCTCTCTTCTCCTCTCCTATCCTCCTCCCCATCCTCCTCTCCTCTCTTCTTCCCCTCCTCCTCCTCGTCTCGTCTCCTCTCCTCTCCTCTCGTCTCGTCTCCTCTCCTCTCCTCCTCTTCATCATCTCTCCATGTCCTCCTCCTCTCCTCCTATTCCTCCTCTCCTCTCCTCTCCTCTCCTCTCCTCTCCTCCTCCTCCTCCTCTCCTAAGTGAAAACCA